>NC_056746.1:1280599846-1280872346 GCF_019279795.1 Protopterus annectens | reverse complement strand
AGAAACCAGCAGCAGCAGGCACTATTAATGAATCATTGTTTTATTTTATCTTTAGTATTTTATTTATAGGTGTGTAGATTTCAGCAGCTGGGGAAAATATCAGAGGTAAAACTGAGCAGCTGATATTAGACCACTACAAAACAAGTGCATTAAATATTGTTAAGTATCAGAAATCACTGCAAAATTCACAAAATTGTCAACTTTTCAGTTTGGCACGTAGTAAAGGCACTAATGTTGACACTGCCTATGTGGCCGTATTTAATTGAGACCTGCCAGATCTTTGCTTATTGTGGAAGAGATGGTGAGTGTTTATACAGTGAAGGGCAATATAACCAGACAGGACATGTTTAAGAAACTGACAGGGGTGTTAACGTAGAAGAAACACTGTGGTGTCACAGATAATAGTGCCTCCCATGTCTGGGAAAATCGATTTGTCAGTTCAGTGACCAGATCACTGCCTCAAGAATTCATCAGACAAGCATATGTGCCAAAATCCTTGAAAAGAAAGAGGTCATCAGAAAGTTCACTGAAACTGATAGATGCATATGGTTATTTCAGAAACTTTCTTGATAAAGTTGGAGTGCAGCAAAATGGCATGATTCATGTTAGCAAAGACCAGTGACTGAACAGGGTAGCCTCAGTATCCAGATTTGATTTATTGCATAAAAAATAAAATCCATGATGATCAACTAGTATGCCACCTTATTAGACATTGACTTTTAGCTATATGATCTGGCATTTCTTATCTATCCATCCAGCCAGCCATCCAGAACCATTTTTTCCTATTTTTGCACATGGTGTGGGGTGTCACTTCAATAATGACAATCATCTAGAGCCAGTGTTTACACCACTGAGTGGCTAGCCCAGCCACGGTAGTTCTTCCACACCATACACTTGCATGCACACTTGCACCTATGGCCAATTTAAAGTGTCCAGTCCACCTACTGCATGATTTTGGAATGTGGGAGGAAAGCAGAGCACCCAGAGGAAACTCATGCAAACAGAAGGAGGACATGCAGATGCCACACAGAAGCCATCCCAGCCAAGACTTGAACCAGGGAACCATTTGCTGTGAGATGACAACACTATCTGGTGTGGCACCGTGCCACCTCTGGCATTTCTTATTCATGTCACAGAATTGTTTAAAGACTTAAATGTCAAAGTGCAGGAATCAGCTAAGCCAGCAAACTGTGAACATTCTGCCTTTACATACCTCTCAACTGTCCAGATTTTTGCCCCTTATTGTTGGTCTGTTCCTCATAAAATTTGTGTTTTTTCTGGCAATTCATTGAGGATTGAATTCACTAAATAATGACAGACATTTGAGTTTCAGACTTCATATTCTTCAGGAAAATCCAAGTTAACACAAAACCTTTTATTTTAGCAACTTTCTAAGTTTGTAAGAGCAATATTTAAAATTTGTCCCTATTCTGGGCTTTTGTCGCCCCACTACTTCTGGCTTTGTCCAGATTTCTTGTTATAACAGGTTGAGAGGTATGTCCAAAAGACAGAAATACTGCAAAAGCATTTGGTCATGAATATATTCATTCTTCAATCATAGGTACAAAATCTTCTGCAAAAATGAGCTAAAAAAACACTATACATTGATAGCAATGCTTACTGAGAAATGTAAGAACTTCTAAAATGCCACGATAAACTGAATTTCTTTGGATTTCCATTTTTACTAGTACTCCAGGTCTCAAGTAGTTGGAGTTCATTAAAATTGAAAATACCAGTATCTTGAGCAGGAGCATGAACACAGCATGATGTTGTAAACATTTACAGTCTGCACAAAGGTATCCAAACCTATCGGAATACACTCTTTACTTTTGTTGCACTTTTCAAGGCAAGAGAAGGTGAGGTTAGTGGTAATATACAGGAATAATGTAGAGTGGATCGAGATGAGAGGTTAAGAAAGACCATAAAAGAGCTGGATTAGTGAATAAAATGTGGAGGAGGAATTTCTTGGATGGTTTGCATGTATTTAAGGGCCAAAGGGCCAGTGTATAGCTACTGTATACTGCTACTACATAATTGGTATATTGCTTCATAAAACAAAGAGGAATTCACAAGAGAAAGGTGAGGAGTGAGTGTTTGAAGTAAAGTATGGAGATATAGAGGCATATTATCAAGCTATACAGAATAAAAATAGATAAGATGATTGTGGAGTAAAGTGGTTGCCAAATGGGAGAAACTATTGAAAAGGAAAGTAAGTCAGACAATGGAACTTTGTCTTTTTGCATGAATGATGGAAAAGAAGAGTTGCTGAGAGAGAACTGGATATGACTAACGTCTGTGGCTGGATGGGTGAAATGTGCAATACCAAGGAAACTGAATGGGAAACTCCAGGAAAGAATGGTGAGTTGTCAAATTTAAAGTGGGACATGAATTTAAGAATGGGGGCTGTAAATTAAATTCAGGAAAGAGATAAATACTGCTGGGCATGTGGAAAATGAAGGTAGTTATGCCAGAATCATCTTTCTGCATAGTGTACAGTAATATGACATAACTGGAGTCACTGTAATGCAGGACGAAATTTTCAATTCTTGTACAGGCACCTTTTTTCTGTATTATTTTGTGACATGGATTGAGTCTAAATTGTATTATGTAATTGAATGTAAAGTTTAGGAAACAGTGAAATGAATTACAACACTTTTTGACAGTAGCGTCTTGTGATATGTTCCTCTCATGAAAAAAAAAACAGCAAGATCCGTCCTTAAGATGCACATCTGGCAGAACTTTGCACTTCCACCTCAACTGCTAGTGCAAATAGTACATCTGTACAGTAAAAATGATAGCAACCCCCCCCCCCATATGAGGGAACAGCATTGTGAACATCTGATGATTCTGTAGATTGCACCTGCTGTTAATGCTCATCTGATGCATTTTGCTTGCTTAATATTGATTTTGATGGAGGTCCTTTCTATGAATTTTAATTTGGTTGAAAATAGTTGCATACTATATGCAAAACACTTCAACTGGATTTGCACAGTTATGACAGGACTACCATATATCAAAAGAGTCCTCCTGCAATCATTCAATAACCTCAAGTGTTCATAGGTTCATAGGTTCATAGGTTCATACTAGGCTATCTGCCCGAGGGCATTTACAAGCCTAGCCCATAGTTTTGTGGCTTACGCCACCCCTTTAGTATGGGGAACTATACCCATTATTTTGCTGTGCCTCTGTCGAGCAGTGACACTGAGGTAATCCCTGGGGTATATCTGCTATCTCCCATCCATTGGTCAAGATTTCTCTTGAACAAGGCCAGCGAGGTGCTCTGCCTCACATATACCGGGATTTTGTTCCACAGCATAGGGAGTCTTTGGGTGATGAATCTATCCCTCCAGCACGTCCTATTAATAGCCGTGTCGAGGTTTAAGTCTCCTGCCCTTGTGGCTCTGACGGATCTAGATTTTTGAGGTGAAGCATATTCATCAAATCTGGGTTTGACATGGCCTTGTATGTTAGGCAAAGGTCACCTCTGAGCAAGGGGTGAGCGACTGAATAGAGCTGGAGTTCTTTCAGTGGGGCAGCATAGGACAGATGTTTGAGACCCTTTATGCTTTTGGTGAGGAACTTTGTGGCCTCTCCAGCTGCTGCAAGTGTCGGGTCAGATACATTCCGAATGGGGCATTGTACTCAATCATTGGTCTGATGAGTGATGAGTAAAGGGAGACTATGACCTCCCTTGATCTAGATGAGAATCCCTTCATGATAAGGTGGGCAATGTAGAAGGTCTTCCTAACTACTTTAGCTACATGGGTGTCGAATGACAGACTACTATCAACCTGGGTCCCCAGGTCCCTGATAACTTCTTCTGTGCTCAGTGGATTGCCACCTGTTTGGTAGCTAGGGGTAACCTTGTTTTTCCCGAAGGGTATGACTATGCATTTTTTGGCATTTAACTTTAGGCCATGGCTCTGGCACCAGTTATCCGTTTCTGTGAGACCCTTCTGAAGGATATCTGTGTCAGATGTGTTTTCTACTATGGCGCCCAGTTTGCAGTCATCTGCAAACTTTGTCAGCCATAACCCTCCTGTGTTTGCTTGTACTTCGGAAAAGTAGATGCCAAATAAGAGTGGGCCCAGGACTGAGCCCTGTGGTACACCACTTGTGACAGGCTCTGAGTCTGACATGGCGCCAGCAACTCTGACCCTGTGGGTCCTGTCACTCAGCCAGTTTGCAACCCATCTTGTGATGTATGGGTTAACATTTAAGCTGAGGAGTTTTTCAATGATACCCGAGTGGGGTATTGTATCGAAGGCCTTCGCCAGATCGAGGTAGGCTGTATGGACTGCCTTTCCCTCATCAATGGCTTTGGTGACTGTTTCGAAAAAGTCAACCAAGTTTAGAAGGCATGATCTGCCTTTGACAAAGCCAAACTGGGATGGATCCAAAGTCTGCAAATTCCCTATGTCTTTATTTATGAGGTCCATTATGATCCTCTCCATGGCTTTGCAGATAAGGCTTGTCAAGCTAATGGGCCGGTTGCAGTGCACCACTCCCTGGGTACGTATCCAGAGGTAAGACTATGATTAAACAGCTGTCCTAGCTGTGGGTTTAGTTCCTCGTTGAGTTCGTGGAGCACACAGCCGGGGACACCATCAGGTCCCATGGATGCTGTGTTTTTTGCTTTGGAGAGAGCAGTTCTCACTTGGGCGTTGGAGATGTTTGGGGGGCTGCAATCACTTGGTATAGATATCTCTCCTTTTGGGGGGGAGGGGGGGAGAAGTTTGCACTGAACCTGTCAGCCAGTATGTTGGCAATGTCTGTAGGATCAGTAATCTTCACATTATTTTGAACTAGTTCTGAGCATATCTGGGAGTTTCCTCCTGGTTTCTAACATAGCTAAAGAAGGCCTTATGATTGTCTTTTGAGTCTTTAGCTATTTTTCTCTCAAAATTTGCTTTGGATGATTTTATGAGAGCTCTTAGTTTTTTACTTATAGTGATCAAGGGTGTCTTACCTTTTAAGGATTTTTCTCTATCTTGTAGTAGCTTCCTCCTTTTGTTGTAGAGTTTGTTAATGGCTGGGGTCCACCAGACTGGACGCTTGCCTTTGGTACAAAGAGTCTTTGTTTTGCTTGGGATTGCCTTATCCATGCAGTCCTGCAGGTGCTGGTAGAAGGCATTTGTAAGTGATTCAGCGGCTTGAGTACTGTTTTCCGCCGGCTCGGGGGCCTTAAAGGAGACCACACTAGTCTTTAGAAGTGTGAAGTCGGCTTTCGAGAAGTTCTTTACTGTGGTCTTTTTTATTTGAGGGGGGGGTGGGATGAGGACCTCCAGCGAGATTAGTTTGTGATCTGATCTCACCAGTGAGGGGTATACTTCCGGTGGTGAACATTGTGCTCCCATGTTCGTGATGATGAGATCAAGTATGTTTTCTCCTCTTGTGGGGATGGTGACTAGTTGTTCCATGGCATTTGAGTTTATGAATTCCAGGAACTTTTGGGCTAGGGTGTTTGGGCTTGAGTAGTGTTCCCAGTCTATATTAGGGTAATTGAAGTCACCTAGTATGATGGTGTTTGGTGATACATTTATCCCCTCTAGTGTTTTCAGGAAGGCCATGTGAGGTTCCTGAGTTTGTGAGGGTGGCCTGTAACATGCTACAATTTGCAGAGCAGTCTTGCCTATGGTTAATTGCACCTGGATGGTCTCCGATGCATCGTGCGTTGCCACCAGTCTTGAGGTGTGGGTGTCCTTGATGAATATGGATACCCCCTCCTTTCTTGGTATTGTCCGGATTTTGGGGCGGAACGCATGATATGAGGTAAAACCAGATAGTGCTGGGGTGCTCTCAGGAGCCTTGAACCAGGTTTCTGTTACAGCACAGACATCGATGTTCTCCATACTGAGAAGGGCCTCGAGTGCGTGCATTTTGAGATTTAGACTTCTGGCATTGAGCAGCATTACCCTTAGTTTTTTCCTTTTTGTGTTCTAGGGTGGTAGGTTTAGAATTTGAGCCTTGCCTAAAAAGGCACTATGGGGGTGGCAAGAGCCTTTGCCAATATCCGGAATCCCAGGGGTGACAGGTGCAAGCCGTCCCTTGCGAAGCAGCGTGGCTTGTCCAGCATGTCATCCCAGGCAGACAGACATTGGATCCCCTTTGAATGACACCAGAGTTTAAGCCAATTGTTAAAGCTGATCATCTTATCTCTGTATTGTGGCATCATTCTTGGTGAAGGTAGGATACTGCTCAAGGTCAGGGTCATACCTGCCTGGGCTACATAATCAGAGAGCTCCTCAATGTCTCTTTTCATGTAGTCCAAGTCAGGTGACTGACAACTTAGTATGACTCTTTACGCAATGCTCACAGAACAGGTTCAGATCTCTGTGTTCTTCCTTGCTGTCTGACAATGCGGTAGCACAGTGCTTCGACTTTGAGGTAGGAATAAAAATGTACTTTGAATAATATTAATGCAATTCTATGTCTTGCAAGCCTTATTATTGTCCCTTTTCAAAAATGCAGACAAATCCTGGATTAACTCGTAAAAGGAAAAGCAAGGGAGAAATCCTAGGTTGCAGACAACATCAAAGGTCAGTAACTACAGTAAAAAATCCCCATAGCCCTCAAAATTAAATAAATAAACAAACAAAATAAATGAACCTTGACTGAACAACTTAAAAAAAAGAAAATGAATTGTATGTAAAGTATCCACAGAAGTCAATAGATATAATGTTAGAATAAATACTTTTATATCAATATGTGAGAGAAAGCTATGTCAAAGATTCCAAGCAGGTTATTTTCCCTGAGTTGCCCCTTTTTACTACCTTTTATATCATTAGGCTATAGCTTCCCTGTCACCAGACCTTCTAACTTGCACATTTACTAGACATATTTCATGTCTCCAACAATCTTAATTTATTGCATAAGAAGGACACCAATTCCAGAATGGAATAAAATCTGTACAGCTATGTGTTTATTACTATTAGTAAGTAAATGTCAAGAAGTGTGGATCAATCAAGGAGATGTGCACAAGACAGGGTCCTGTGAAACCATTGTTAAATAGTTATTTCCCAAACACTACTGGCGATATCCAGCCTTTTCACCAGCATTAAACCCATGCTGCCATTTGTTAAAATATACACCAAACACAGGCCTCCTTACAATCTGCCAAGTGAGATCTAGCTAATAAGTCTTATCTCCCCTTGGGGTTATCAGCTGTGTGGCAGGATTGACAAAGAGATTTGTCCCTCAACCCCCCACCACTTCCATTTGGCCTTGCTTATCAGTTCTACCTTCTGCCAGTGAAGGACAGAAAAGCCTGTCCCCTTCCTCCAAGCCTGTCTCCTTTCCACCTGTCTTAGGACTAAATTCAGGTCAGCATAAGTAACACATTCCCCTTATCCCCTTCTCCCCTTCTGTTATAAATTAACACATGCATGTACCTAGAGCTCTTGCAGACTGCTTTTTTATGTACAGCTGGACTATATGTTGCCCGCTTAGTCATTCAGCTGCTAATTCTATGTCTGACCACTTCTATTGCACCATTTCAACATTTGTACCACCTTTGACTATACTATGTGGGCCTGTTACCATCATTGCTTTTAAATGACACACCTCTTCCTTTATTACCTGTGCTAACTGGTTGATTGGCATATGTCATTCATCATACTCCCCATGATGCAACAGTGTTGTGTAGGTTGGCCCACAGCTAACGCCTAAGCTGTGACCATCTTATCCAACAACTCCTAGCTAGTTGCTTGTTGCAGCTCTTTCCCTTTGTTGAAGCTGTCATCTTACTTCAGCCATTGCATCGATACTTTAATGTAAGAATGACCTCTAGTCCACTTTTCCAGTTATGAAGGTGTTCCTGAAGCTGCAATGTGAATGAAAAAAAGATTTTTTTTATTTATTTATTTATTTATTTATTTAACATTTGTTGACCGGGAAAGTCCGACTAGGTTCCACAGATCCTGTTTTCAGCAGAGGCCCGGGGAGAAATGCTCCAGAAGCAGGTCTTTAGAATAAAGTAAACTGCCTCTCTTGAGGATCCCTTATTCTAAATGAGTGGTGAGTATATCTTTTAATGTTTGACCACTTTGACTCATTGCCGTCTTCAACATTGCCCTTACCTGAAGTTGTGTAAGTGTAGGTTCTTATAGATTCATAAATCTTTACTAGGCTAATGACCAGGAGGACCTTTCTATGCCTAACCAAGTTTTCCCAAAAGAGTAATGATGTCCTGTATCCGAATATCCGAATAGGACATTGAGAGCCAGGCATTTATAAGCCACCTCTGTCGATAAGGGACATGGATGCCAGGCCCATTGAAAAAAGAAAGAACCTGTCCTTAAGCCTCTCAAGGGCACTGCCTTACCTAGCCGATCACCTTACTTTTCAATTATGTAACCAACTTATGAGTGTTAAGTGTCTTACCCCAACTATAACTTCATCTAGCATTGTAATAATGCTCATTAATAATATAGCCCTCCCCATTTTTATGCTACTCTGAGAGAGAGGTAATGTACTAGCTGCCGGTTTCATGGACTCAAACCCTCCCTACATGAACCAATACCTGCTTTGGAAGTCATGATGCTTTTGTATTCAAACTACTGTACCAGGTCCACTATAAATGAGAAAGGGAATCAGCAAATGAGATATCTAAATGCTGGATGTGACACAGTCTAACTGCACACTGACTGCTGCATTCCATTCCAAACAATGTAGCATGAAATACCCTATGAAAGCATCCATCACGCCCTTTATCTCTCAGTTGGTTGATTACCATATATGCAGTCAATGAGATGTACATATCCTTTTCACGACTATCCCTTGGCCTTGTGCTGCTAAACCAATTGCTTATGAAACAGTCTCTGAAGCCTACAGCCCCACCACATCTGCATGTACTTCTGCCTCTTCATTCTTGTATGCCTGCTGCCAAACTGCTGCTCCATTATAAATGTCTGCCAGAATTTCAGGTCCCTTTTCATACTTTTGGTAACCTAAACCTGTAGTATGGCTTTGAGCAACCTACTCCTTTTTTTAGCCAAAGGCTACACAAATGATCTGCTTACCAGGCCTGTTAAGTATTGTCGTTCCCTTAATGGTAAGTGATAGGAAGATTTCCTTGTCTGTGGTCAGGTATGCTGGGGTCCCTAGTCTTCATCCAGAGGTAATGGCTTTTAGATAACACACTAGTTCTATCTGAAGCACCAGTAACCTTGAATTATTGATGGGACCACACTGTCAGATGACCTGTTAGGATGGATGGGTTTATGTACTGGATTGAGGATTTAGTAGGGTTGGCTGCCAATTTGTTGTGACACCCAGCAGCGGCTAGAAGAAAGTCCTATGACTTTGTCATAGAAGAAAATAGGAGAACTAGAAAAACTATCTATGGTTTCCTCCTGCATTTTTTTCTTAGCTGGACATCTGCATCTCTACTGCTATACAGTCCACTGTATGCCATTCTTTCCCTGTTCTGGTTATACATGGGGATCACACATTAGTGCAGACGGTCTGATTGAGGCAGTATCTGGAGGAATAACTGGTGGTGGCTGTGACTTGACAGAGTGAAAACAGTGCACGTCTTGTGTAAAAAAAAAAAAAAAAAAAAAGGCGAGATTCCCAAGGCATAGGCTTTCAGATAAAATGTGCAATCTGTGTTGGACTAATGACATTCTGATTTCAACACATATGCATCATTAAAAAATATTTTTGTAAAAATAAAATTCTGCTCTCAGCTGCAAAAGGCATGAATGTTGGCTGAGGTAAATAGTGTGACATGGCCTTTTGGGCCTGAATGCAATATTATGTAGGACATACAGCCAGGCACTTAACTTCTTTCATTCCCCAGGTTGTATTTGATGACAAGCTTGAAATGAAGTGTTAACTTTTTTTTAAGTTAAACAAAGCCATTTTAGTATTAGTCTCTTACCCTCATTTAGGAGGAGCAAGAAGTTATAACCCTATAGCGGTAGATCTGAACACTGTATTTGCTTCTGGCGTATGTGGTTCCTTCTAAAACAGCACCTCAAGTTAGATTTAGTGTAGCTTTTCTAGCCAAAGTGATACAACAGTTTAAATTTAACAATGTTATTTTTTAAACGGATTGCCCCAGTACTTGCAATAATTTTCCTTTAATCTTTTTTAAGTTCTTTTTTTTTTACATCTTTTCCTCTCATGTTTGACAATGAGACAAAATGTTTAAGGAGGTGTGATACGTGCCACAGAAGGGCTAGAAATAAATGTAATTCTTAGGTACCTTGTACAGTCAGTTAACACCTTGTACATTTATGCTAAATGAGTTGGTGGAAAAGCTTCCTTTGTATATTCCATGTCAATAACAGGATTCTTTGCTATGACTGATCAGCCAAACTGAAATTTATTAGCCGGAAAATACAATTAGGAAGTAGGGGAAATGTCGGCTGTTTCAGATGGATGGCCAGCCGTCTGTACCATGTAATGTAAGCAAATATTGTCTTAACACCAGGTGGGGACCTGGGGAATTGGATCTGTGATCAAACTGAGGTTTTAAAAAAGCAAAGGAAATGAGAATTTATCCTTATCAGGAGCTATTTATATATCTAATTGTCATGAGAACACCGAGGGAATAAGGAAACACTCATGTATTGCACAAGGTACCATTAAAAATAGAAGTAAATAGCCTGTAGAACTGAAATTTGTGACATGTACAGATATAGACTGTGTGCAGTTTTTCCTTTAGGGTTTAGCAGATGCACATTAGATTTCTATATTGTCAATTAATGGACCTGCACAGAATTCTGCATTGAGAATGTGTCTGTCTCTTTATATCGGTATATGTTTATTTAATTAGTTGTATATTTTATTTTGTTCACTAGTTCATATTCAGTGATCTAAAGGCTTCTTTACTGGGGGTATCCAGAAAAAAAGTTGCACATCTCAAATTAATGTCAGTCTTAAATTGGTCAGTCAATCCAAAAAGCACATCTTTGGATTGCAAGACTAAACCAGAGTACTCTGGGAATACCAGTGAAGAAAGGGTAAGAACATTCATTTAATTGTGTTAGCCTGATTATTCCGTTTGGCCTTTTGGTTCCATTTACTATTATTTTAAGACACAGTAATCTAATTTGATTTTTAGGACCTGCTGTAATGACATGTGTGTCCTTCGTCTGTGGGGGTCAGTGGGGGCTCATTATGACTTTCTTTAGGATTAAATCCAGTGAAATGCTTTAGCTGATGGACAGGTGATGGTTAGGGATCAGTGTCAGTTTTCTAAGTACTGGCCATCCTGTTTTGCCTCCCAATCTCAGGGTTTTATGCTAGGACTACTCCTATTTGGCATCTACTTCTCGGAGGTAAAGGATAATGTTAAGGGCCTTTGGCTGACCAACTATAGAAATGACTGTAAACTGCACGCTATCATAGATTTCCCAACACACACATCTTACAAGAGGGTCTTACACAAATAAATGACTGGTGCCAAAGTCACAGATTAAAACTGAATGAATCTCTTGGCTTCAGTATATCTGAGTGTGAAAATGATATAAGGGTAATGGAAACAGGTGCACCTGCAAAATTAGGGGAGTACACCTGTAAACAAGATGCTCACGCATAGGGGAGTATACCTGTAAACAAGACGCTCACACAGGGGAGTATACCTGTAAACAAGACGCTCACACATAGGGGAGTATACCTGTAAACAAGACGCTCACACATAGGGGAGTATACCTGTAAACAAGACGCTCACACATAGGGGAGTATACCTGTAAACAAGATGCTCACGCATAGGGGAGTATACCTGTAAACAAGACGCTCACACAGGGGAGTATACCTGTAAACAAGACGCTCACACATAGGGGAGTATACCTGTAAACAAGATGCTCACACATAGGGGAGTATACCTGTAAACAAGACGCTCACACATAGGGGAGTATACCTGTAAACAAGATGCTCACACATAGGGGAGTATACCTGTAAACAAGACGCTCACACATTCTCACAAAATGCACCAAGTTTCTATTTTACCTCTAGTAACTTAATATTCAAAAGTCAGTGTATTTGCTTCTAGCTTCCCACTTGGGACCAGAGAAGTGGTAATATCTGCTCTCTCTCTCTCTAGAAAAGTCTATAAGACAGACCCAACCAAATTAGTCTTTACTGTGTGATAACTTAAACTTCCACTTTAGGAGGATAAAGGTATTACACAGTAAAGACTCTAGCTTGGCTAGATCTTTTTTGTAGTTTTACTAATTTGTTTTTGTGTGACCTTTTTATCCTTAGATTTCGATCTCTCTGTCTCTAGAAAAAGAAAACTGCCTTTCATATATTCATAACTCTCCATCTCTGGATTGTTCGCAGATCACTTGCTTACAGATATGGTATGCTTAAGTAGGCCTTCTCTACAAGTCACAAGTTCCTATTTCTTCAGTGTCAGGTGGGTGCCAAGTCAGAGGATGCTAAGCAGCAACAATGATTACGGTCTGCCATTGGAAATCACTGCCTGTCTGGTTTCTTTGTGACTGGTGGTAATTCCTTTGTTTCAGACATTTGTATATATTATTTCAGGAGGCAGGGGCCTTGTCATCCCTGGAAAAAAAATAAAAAACACCTTGTTTCAGATTTTCTCCTTTTGTGTTTTGAACATTTGTTTTTGACATTTTAGTTCCTGGGGTTTCAGTCACTTGAAGTTTAGTAGTATGAGTTACCTCTCAACTGTCCCGATTTTCACATAATGTCCAGATTTTTGCCCCTTACTTTTGGTCTGTTCTTCATAATTGTGATTTTCTGCAACATCAGTGGGATGATTTGAAGTCTGAAGTCACTAATGTTATACATTTGAGTTTCAGACTTAAAATCTTTCCGAAAATGCATTCCAACACAAACCCTGTTATTCTAACAAGTTTCTAAGTTTATAAGAGCGATATTTAAAATCTGTCCCTATTTTTGGGAGTTTGTCCACCCATTTTGTCAGGCTTTGTCCAGATTTCTAGCACTAAGAGGTTGAGAGGTATGAGTTCAACCCTTAAGGAATGCTAAAAATTTGGACCATTAAGCAAAACTGCAACTGCTCGCTTTGAGTTTTATTGGCCTGTCTGTACCAATAAAGACTTTGAAAATTAAAAAGTCTTCGGTATTCAGAAGCCATGCAGCTGAACCATTGGTATGTCCTTAAGAGGTTATTTGCATATATATATCCCATAGGCCTTCACTACAGGAGGTATAATGTTTTACATAATGAAGACTTTATATTGGCTGGGTCTTTCTTGTACTGTTTACTAAATGGTTTGCCTGTATGACCTTTTTATGCTTTGGTTTATGATAAGAGGCTACTACAGGATTAGGTGCAAGATGGCAATATCATTGCTTTTTGTTTTTTAGCCTTTGTTATATCGAGTGTGAAGGGTAGGAACTAAGAAGGTCAGATGATTTCTGCAGGAAATAGTGAGAAGCAGTCCAATATATTTTCCAGTTGAAGGTGAAGAGTGTTGCCATGTGTTTAGGTTCCTGCATGATGGCCCTGTTTAATCTGACAGATGACGGGAGATTTAGATGACTATTGTCGACAAGGTACTTCATCCTACTTGTGACTTTTTGTTTTATCATACCTCTGGGATGCCTGGGATGAGAGTGAAAGCAATCAGGTTTGCTGAAGGTAACTGCAAATGTACAAATATTTCTGGCTGTCCTGTAATGTCGACACTCAGCTGTACAGTAGTTTGCGATTCAATTAGAATTCCAGAAGATTTCATCAGGGTACACAATGTTGAGTATCCTCTGTTTATCGACGACTCATTCTTGTTCCACTTTAAATTTCTTGATGAAGGAAAATGATGAAGACTTTATTATAAATGATGAAGAAATCCTAATGAGCCATAGTCAACATCTGCAGCTACTGTTATAGCAGGGTTCATCGAATGAGAAAGGAATGCAAGGCACCTAACTGTCCTTTCTTAGGCTGAGAGTGATAATGCAGTATTTTCCATAAAATATTGGAAAGACAATCAGAAAATTTGAAATAATTCTTGGTGAGCCATGAAGTACAGTGTCACAGAACCTTCCTTAAAACCGTGGGAACCACAAAGTACAAATTCAGAACAAGGAATAAGCAGGGAAGCCATTTGTTTATTAGAATGGACCAACCTGGACATCATTTACTAAGACCACATTTTATGCATCAAACACATCTGTTTAGGATTATATGTGTGAACCTTTTATTCGCAGACATAAAAACAAAGCTGTCTTTAGCCAGGATTTTGAAACAAAAGAGTTTTATGAGGCTGAAATATGGAACACGGAATACACCTATGTAGCTTTACTTTATATAACATTAACCTCGGGATTCAATACTGCCTACACTTAGTGTACACTAAATGTACAGAGTTCTGAGTTTACAGACAACACAGACATAACTCACACCTTCTTCCTCCTGATTTTAGTTTTCCTGCTGATATTCTTGCAGCTCTAAATATTGACAGGGATTCATAAAGGTTACCACAAAGTATAGACTACATGTATACTTGGTGTAATCTTTCTGAGTAACTAGAAAACACAAAAAATGTGATAAGAATGTTCTTGAATACATATTATGTACACTTAATGTAGATTTTATTGAATCTGGCCATATAAGTAAAATGAATTCACAACAATTTGCATTTCATATGACTGTACTATACCCACTATAGTTAACCCAGGATATGAGGAATTAACTACATTTTAACTTAATTTTTAAACTAAATGAAATAAGGTGTGGAACAGTAAATCTTAGAATGCAGGGTAATAAGCTACAAAAGTGACAAACAATTATAGCAACACAAAGGATGAGAATAAAACACCAGGTTGACTGTTTCCTTGTATTATATATGGAAATTCTGAACTTCTATCCATGTGCAGGAGCTAAGCTAATTGATAATTATAATTAAACTGTGATCCATTTCAGATAATATCTTCTGTGAACAAAAATATATAAATCAAGCAAAAAGTTAAAAGCTCTGCAGCAATAGAAATCCCCAAATAGGTAATTGCGTGGTTTGTAAAAGCTTGGTTGACTGCGGTGGTGGTGCTGCGGTACTGTTGTCGCCTCACAGTAAGACGTTGTCTTGTTCAATTCTCAGCTAGAGCGTTTTCTGTGTGGAGACATGCGTGAATGGGCGTACCTTCATTGAAAGTTGTGCGTCAGGGCCGGCAACTCGGCACGTAAAAATCTACTGCCAATCATTAGCGGACCGGAGTTCTGCTGTGGCGACCCCTAACCGGGAAAAGCCGAAAGACACTAACAACAACCTCATCAAGCATGGTATGTCAGAGCGTTTAGAACCAGAAATCTCTGTAGCAGGGAAGTAATTATTTTCTCTGTAATGCAGTGATTTTGTGATTGTTTTTTTTTTCAACACTGTCTTCATGCTATTTTATCTAATATAGTTTGATGAAACAGCACTATATACCTCACTTAGATGTTAGTACTATAGTCACAAGGAGTGTGTCATATTGCCAAGGCTGAAGTTGACAATTTATTACTATATCTCATATCACAAAAACAAATAGTAAAGGTGCAGACATAAATCTGGTTAACGTCAAGCAATAAAAGGTAAATAGAAAAGTCACCAGAACCATAAAAATGAACTGGTTACAAACTTCTTTAATATGAAACATGCTTCAAAGTTGCTAAAAACTCCTTTAACACAAGTTGTTGTCTTTTGGCTTTTCCCGGTTAGGGGTGACCACAGCGTTATTCCGGTCCGCTAATGACTTGCAGTAGATTTTGACGAACGTCGAGGTGCTAGCTCGACGTTCAACCTTCAACGAAGGCACGCCCATTTATGCATGTCTTTCGAACGCCCACAAGATGCACTTCAAAATGGCAAGTATAACACTTTGCCTTTAGGCTTCTTCAGGCAGATATCAAAATGTTAAAAAGCACTGTTTAAATAATGAGCTTTTCAGATCATATGACATAAATAAGTAAATAAAATTCAATGAACCTGTCTGTGAAATTCTCTTAAATGGGGATTTAAAGTGACCATATCATTTAGACGTGGAGAAATGTGAGCTCTGAGTCTAAATATCCATTTAAGTTCTTCTTGTTCAGTTCTGTGTTTAATGTCCCCTCCTCTCAATGGTTCATGTATTGAACTTAAAATCATATATTTAAAAGTATGTCTATTGTCAGTCTTAGCAATATGCTTATAAAGTGCATTTGTGATTACTTTTCTGTTGATATTCAATATGTGATCACCTATTCTTTCTCTTAATTTCCGATTTGCCAACCCTACATACTATGCCTCACATTATTTATTTATTTATGTTTTTCAGTTTGATGATCGGGGAAGTCCACTGGGCCTAAAAAGAGCCCATTTTCAGTGGAGGTCCAGGGAGAAAAACTCCAGTAACAATGACAAACATATTAGCATATACACATACAAAGCAAAGAAGTCATACAGCTGTATGCAGCATTCTACAGTAAAAAAAAAAACTCTACATTCTACTATAATAATAATAAAATCTAGCAACAGTACAGTCTAAGGGTCATTAACGGTGAATTACACTTGCGGATGAGAAATTGCTGGAAATAAACTAACAAAATCTGGAGTTTAAGGAGGAGTAGGAGGGCAAATGACATGAGGGCAGAGATGATGCACAGAGTTAGAAGGTGGGATTTGATATAGAAGGGTCCTATGTGGGGAAGGAGCAAGGACATCCCCAATATGAAGACAGGAATGGAGGAGGGATTTAAAGTTAGAGTGGTTAGGAGTATTTCTAAGGGAGGGAGGAAGAGTTCCATAGTTTAGCTAAGGAGCAGGATAGCAGAGAGTGTCCAGCTGGCCGTAAAGGTTTGTAGATTTTGAGCAGGTTCTGATTTTCTGACATAAGTGAGCAATTAGGAATATAGGGGCTTAAGGAGGCAGAGAGAGGGACAGGAGGATAGGTTAAATATGAGCTTATGGGCAGTCGTGAGTTTAAGGAGGTTCAAATAGTTGGGAAGCTCGAGCCATTGCAGTGAGTGGAGGGAGATGCAGTGATGGGATGAGTTCCGAGAGTTGGTGGGTGAATTTGCAGATTTTAGTGTAGCAGGCTTCTAATTTAGTTTGAAGGCCGAGCTGAAGATTCAAGAACAGAGGAGTTCCATTCATTAGGGAGGGGAGAAGGTATGCAGAGGTGAGGATCTTTCTGGAGGAGGGGGTGAGATAACGGTTATGCCTATATAGGAGTCCTAATTTTTGGTGTTTTTTTATGTTAGTTTGGATGTGCATATCGAATTTTTGATGTTCGTCAATAATGATGCCAAGCAGTTTGGTGTGAGGGACAACTTCAATGGGGGTGTTATTTTGGGTTATGATCTTGAAGGTGTTTTTATCAATGAGGGAGTGTTTAGATGAAAAAAAAAAACAAAACATTAATTTAGTTTTACTGGCATTAAGGGCAAGGTGGTTGTTTTGCATCCTGGTTTCAGTATTTGAGAAAGTTGACTAGGTTATCTGCAGAAGGTCGGGAAGGGTGTCAACTGAGCAGATGATTGTTGAATCATCTACATACTGGATTAGTGTAGAATTGGAGATAGACTGGTGAATGTTGTTGATGAAGGTATTGAAAAGTAAGGGGCCAAGGACTGAACCATGGGATACCCCAGTAGGGGTATATAGAAAGGAAGAGGTGGAATATTTCCATTTAGCAGCTCGTTGTCTTTTGGAGAAGTAGCTGGTGAAGCTATGGTGGAAGAGGAAAGATTGAGGGAGGAGAGTTGTGCTAGGAGTATAGGGTGGGAGACAGTATGAGCGCTTTGGAAAGGTGTAGGAACAGGGCTGATACGATTTTGCCAGAGTCACAAGCATGGTTAATGGACTCAAGGAAGGAGAGGAGTGCAGTAATGGTACTGTGGCTAGGACGGAATCCATGTTGTGTGGGGGTTAGGAGGTTGTTTTGTGTTAGATAAGGCATCAATTGTGAGTGAATACATTTTTCCAGGACTTTTGAGAGGGGGGAAAGTATGGCAATAGGACAGAAATTAGTGATGTTGTTTTACCACCTTTATGGAGTGGGATAATGAATGCTTGTCCCCAAACTGAGGGGACATAAGATCCTTGGATGGACCTATTTATTATGATGGAGATAGGGAAGGCTATGCTGTTAGCAGATAGTTTGAGGAAGGATGTGTTGGAGCATGCTTTCAGTCAGAGGAGGAGTTTTTTTATTATGTGTGTGGGCACAGGTTTGAGGCTGAAGGAAGGGGTATGTGTTTTGAGATCAGAGGGGAAGGTATGGGTAGGGGGGGAGATATTTGAGGGGATCTGGGGAAGCTGGCAGGAAGTCTGGCCATACATTCCGCAAATAAGGTGTTAAATAGAGAGGTTGTTTCTTGGTCAGAGCAGTTAGGGCTTGGGCATGGGTTGTCTTTACTGCCGGGGTGAAGGAGGGAGGAGATAGTATTCCAGAACTTTTTAGGGTTGTTAGTATGTTCAGACTGAAGCTTAGAGTAATATATTTTGCGGTCTCTGGTTATTAGTTTTTTTATGGAGTTGAGGAGTTGTTTAAATTTTAGTAGGGTATTAGGTTGCTTATTTCTTTGTTATTGTTTCCACTTTTTGTGTCTTAGGAGCATGATCTGTTTAGTTTCCTTAGATAGCCAGGGAGAAGTTATCTTTGGTCCTGAGAGGAGCAAGGTTATTGAGTAGGTACAGAAAGATTTCATTAAAGTAGTTGATGGCATTTTCAAGGGGCAGGGTTCTTAAAGGTGTCCAGTCAGTTAGTTTTAGGCAGTCTGAAAATGTTTATGGGTTGAAGTTTGACAAGTTTTAGGTTTGAATGTAGTGATGTTGTTTATGAAGGAGGGAGGGGTACCTGTCAGTAAAGGCTGGTAGACGGTCACTGAGGGGGACAGGAAGGATTCCTAAATTTGAGATTAGATTTAGAAGAGACACTAAGATCCAGTCAATGATGGAGCTGGAGTTTCCATCTTTGTTTGGCCTGGTGGGGGGAATTTATTAACTGGGTGAAGTTAAAAAGGTTGATTGTTTGGGTAGGAGAGTGTGAGTTAATCATGGCCCAGTTTATATTTACATTGCCTAGGATGAAGGTTTCATTTTTAATGTTAGAGGAGAACCAGGAGAAAATGTCTTCTAGTATTGGGATGTTATTGCCTGGAGGGATGTAAAGATCAGCTATGAATATGGACTTGTGTTTGTTCACATTTGCTACACTTGGCTAAGTAAACTGAATAACGGGGCTCCTATTAGATGACTGAAGACGCATTCTATCGAACTTGGTTGAACTTAAAACAACAAAAAGGCAAAATAGCAAAGCAGCTTTTAAGCGAATCCTTTCCCAGGGAAAGAATTTGCTTGGCCGCTTCCATTACTTTGCCATTTTCAGCACTGTAGTGCGATCCCGAAGTTGGTATATTTAAGTAGGGGGGTGTGGGGGCCCCCCACTTTATGTATTCTTTCAATTTTTTTTTTTTTTTTTTTGGAACAGAAAAATTGCTGTTCTGAGCTTTCGAGATTGTAAGCTTTCACTTACATGGGGTCGATTATTCATCGTTTGCTTTTTTAAGAGTTTGATGATATAATATAGACCCGCATAATGTGTATTGCAATTACCATAAGCATAAAGTGTAAAGTCTCTATTATTCACAGGATATTTAAATGATTCATCCATATATATATATATATATATATATATATATATATATATATATATATATATATTATGTAAAATAACTTGTGTCTACCTCCATTCAATATCCATATACTTACTGAACTCTTGTAATTCCAATTTCCTACTAGTTGTTTGTGTTACTGCTGTCTAATTTCTGTTATTTGCTTTAAAGTTTGTGATTTTGAATTTTTCTGTATAAATGTAAAACTGTATACTGCTTGTTGGAGCTTTTCTCCCCAGCTGGACACTTACCCTGTTATCAAATATAAAATAAAAAAATATCTATATCTATATCTTTATACACACACAGTAACTGTATTTATTACATTTAAAGGTGCCACATTTAGTGCTACAAAATAATAGTTGAGTGGTTGGTTGTTCTTTTTAACATAATCTGTTTTTTAAGTTGACATTTCTTTTATAACGAAAGTTGTGTTTCTCATAAAGTACTTTTTTATTTCAGGTACAGACATTAAAATGGGCCAATATTTATGTATTATTTGCTTAACTGCTGGTCTGTTTTTGTTACAAGTGATCATATGTCTTTGTATATATGTATGTTTTATTGGGGTTGTTCTTTTCTTTTTTTTAGTATAGAACAAAGGCTTAAATACGGGTCTATATTACAAGATTGAATGCTTAGGTGATCGACACCTAAACATCGAACTTGTAATGTTGAAAGCAAAAAACAGCGAACGGCTGATTTAATGCAGGGAAAGATTTCCTTTGGCCGTACGCCGGATTTTTTTGTTTTGTCTACTGTAGAGAGATCTCGGAGTTGGTATATTTAGTTAGGGTGTGTCTTGGGGGCACAGCCCCCCCACGTTGGGGGGTGTGGGGGCGAAGCCCCCTAGTTTGGATGAAAAGTTTTTTTTTTTTCTGTGGCCAACTGATGTGTTTTCCTGCGTTGTTCGACATTTTGGGGTTTGATATTACAAGTTCGATGTTTAGGTGTTCGATCACCTGAGCATTCGATCTTGTAATATAGACGCTTAAATTCCATATAACATTTACAAAAAATTTAATTTCTGATACTAGACACTTCTTTGGCTTTATAGCTTCTATCAGTGAATTCTTGAGCTGTTATTTGCAACTGGCCCTCCATGTTAGCATGTATGGTGTTAAGCTTAGTTGCGTGTAATACCTGGTAACTATGTTGTCATAAATAAATGGAGTGTGCATACTTGTCCTGTGTAAGTACATGTTTCTCTTGACAGACGTTCTATATAGTATGGTACCAATATGTCCTAATTCATCCTTGGGAAGAGTTATATCTAAAAAGTTAATTTCTTTAGCAGAAATGTCACTTTTGAATCTAGGAAATCTGTGGTGTTAGATATATATTTAAAACACTCCTCAAAACTGGCTAATGTTCCTTCCCAGATCAAAAAGAGATCATCTACAGAATGTCTATAGAAAATCATATTACTTTTCTATGGGTTTTCGTTTAAAACATTCTGTCTTTCCCAGTAGAACATTACAATGTTGACATATGTGTTTGCGATGGGCGTGCCCATCGCAACGCCTTTGTTTTGTTTATGCAACTGTCTTTGAAACAAAAATAAGTAAGACAATCTGTAAAATCTAATTAGATTATAATAATGCAAACTGTTGTCCAACCTGCTTTTACAATCCTACTCTTTTGCATATCTCCTACATAGGTACTTATTTCCCCTACCTAATGCCAGTGACTTTTTTCTTTCTGTTGCTACTTTTTATGCAACGTGTCACTATATCTATCGTCCTCGTTGACTTACTCCTCCTATTATCATAGTATTTTCTTCCTGCACTATTACACACCTTATTTAGGCAGCTCTCCATCTTTGTACCATTGGCTAAAATCTATTATGCACAACACATTTTATTTGTCTAATTATTTACTTGTCTCTTCTAAAAATATATATCATTTGTTGGTATTCTTATGTATATATTTTGATTATCCTGTTACTAACTTTATAAATGCTACTTTTTTAATCTTAAGCAATCTTACAATTGTCATCTACTACTGTTTACTATCTGTTGTTTTGTTATGGAGCTTTTCTCCGTGGGTCTCTGAAAAGGGGTCTCTACCCAGTCGGACCAGCCCGGTTAACAAATGTCAAATAAATAAATGAATGAATGAATGAATAAATAAATAAAAATACACTGTTCATTAAAACCAGGTGTAACAGCTCACATATATTATCTGTCTGTCTACAAGAGTAATCAGAAAATTCAAATAAATACTCGTTAACATACTGAATCCCAGTTCGATTAGGTATGACAGTAAATAATGAATCGACATCCAGTGTGACAAAAACAGCCACTCAGGTTCTTATCTTTTGACCATTCAAATAACTGATACAGAAAATTTGCTGTATCCTTTATGATAGTAGCAGTTTCAGTAAGATTCTTTTTTAGTTGTACGTCTAAATACTTAGAGATGGGCTCAGTGGCCCAACCTCTAGCAGATACAATTGGTCTCATAGGTGGAGCTGTGAGAGATGTATGAATTTTTGGTACACCATATACAATTGGGATTTTGGGAGAATCAGGTTTTTAAGTAATTAAACAAATCATAATTTATCTATTCATTTCATGCATAGCTCATAAACATTGCTCTATATAATTAACAATTTCATGCACATTTCGTCTCTTTACTTGAATATAGTCATTGGTATTCAACAGCTCATGCATAGCATTGATATATAACATTGCGTCCATGATGACTATCCCAACTCCTTTATCTGCACCTTTTATAACAATATCTGCATTACTGGATAATTTATAAAATGAGTTATTTTTCTTGTTGGTGCATTGATATAATTGATAAATCTCACGCTCAACCGCCCTTTCAAACACTTGTACTACCGGGTTATGGTTAGGTATAAATGTACTCTTTCTTTTATGTTGACAAGGGCTATTTTCAGATTGTGTCCCAAACAAAATTTTAAATTTAACAATCTAGTAAAGTATTTAAACTCAGTTATGGTTTGCGCAATATCTATATATTGCGCCAGAACAAAAATCAGACCTTTCGCTAACACATTCCTTTCATCAGATGTAAGGTCATAACAAGAAAGATTAAATACCAGTTTAGTTGTGTCCATTAAGTCCTGGTCTGACTCCACATAATGGGACAATGGTTCGCCTTCTGGTTCTACTTGTTGTTCTGAAAACTCTCCTTCCTTGGATATGGTTGGGACATCGGTTCTTCCAGTAGGGAAAAATCCAAAGGCTGTAATACGCCTATAATGTTTGCATCAGTTCAGTTCTCATCTTCGTCTGATTTTGCCCATTTTCTACCATTACCTTTGTCTTGTCTGAACTCACATTCATCCCATGTGCCTTCAGTTTTGTACTCTTTTCCCCCTATATTCCCCAAGAAAATCACAGTACCTAATTATCACTGCCCTCTATATTCCACTGGTGATAATATCAAAACTCTTGAAAACATCCTGTCTTGGTTCTCCTCCAGTATAAAAAATGAAACCTATATACTCGGTAATACCAACATTAACTGGAATACTATTAACTCTGAAGCCCCGTCCCACACAATCAAACTGTGCAACTTCTCCCAGCTAATACAATCTCCAACCAGACCAAATAAAGATGGTATCTCTGGTACCATCATTGACTGGATCCTAACCCAAACCTTATCACCAAAGCCAGAACATTACCTAATCCTCTCAATGATCACCTACCAGCCTTCGCCAACAGTCTCCCATCTCCACTGCATAAACAACACCACTACATCCAAACCCGCACCCTCTCCTCTTTCAACCCTCTAACTTTCTCTGAATGCTTAAATCATACTGACTGGTCCCCTCTAAGAATCCTTCCTCCAGATGATGGTGTTTCCTACTTTCGCCACTCATTCCTAACACTTCTCAATCAGCAACCCCCCCTCGAACCAAATGCATCAAAACCAATCCCTGCCCATGGTTATCAAAAGATACTAAACTAGCCTTGCACCAAAGGGGCAAAAAATGAAAACAATATCAAAAACATAAAAATCCTAACACCCTCCTAGAGTAAAAGGAACTATGAAACTCTGCAAAAAAAACCCTAATAATTAGTTTCAAAACTTTACTAAAAGCGCACTTAAAAACATGCTGGCTATGCCCTTGCAACTCCCACTCTAATATCACCCACCCCATCCAACCACTACCTTTCTTTCCACTCCACTAACTACTTTGATTAGAGCAAGCTCAGATGCTCATAAGCCTAGTGCTTATTATACAGCAGGAACTTCTTATTGTAACATTTGTTAATGTCTGTTATGTACTTCACAGATAAAGATTCTAGTTGTCTACTGATGTACTATGTTCTTCATCTGTAAATATGTTGTAAGTAATTGCTATGTAAATTGTTAATCACTATGTAATATAATGTAACTACTGTCTGTTTATTTTAAGTGTGGAGCTTTTCTCCCTGGGCCTCCACTGAAAATGGTCCTACGTCCAGTCGGACACTCCCGGTCATCAAATATAAATAAATAAAATAAATAAATAAAGATCACAAAGCCCACTACTCCAAACTCCAGTCCTTGCACTCAACAAATCCCAAAAAATTCTGGGACTCCATCTCATCCATGCTGCATCCTGGCAACAAAGAAAACCCCTGCCCAGACCCCAACCTCTCCAACCTTGAAACAGCCAGCCAGTTCAACACATTCTTCACAGACTGCATAGTTAATCTATCAGCCCCCTTCCCACACCCCTCCTCCATCACCACCCCCTCCTGCCCCAACCACCACCCCAATCATCAGCCTTCCTCCACATCCTTCTGCCTCAAGCCCATCCCCACAAGCACTATAAAAAGACTTCTACTCAAACTCAAATCCTGTCGCAATGCACCCGACAACCTTCCACCCACCTTCCTCAAACAATCTGCAGACAGCATTGCCTATCCCATCTCTACTCTTATAAATAGATCCATACAAGAATCATATGTCCCTTCTATCTGGCTCCATGCTTACATCATCCCCCTCCATAAAGGTGGCAATAATACTGATACCACCAACTTCAGACTTACTGCCATCCTTTCCCCCTCTTTCTAAAATACTAGAGAAAACAATAAAAGCACAACTCATGGCACACCTAACACTAAACAATCTCCTCTCCCCTATGCAACGCGGCTTCTGCCCTGGCCACAGCACCATGACTGCCCTTCTTTCCTTTCTTGAAACCATAAACCTCGAACGTGACTCAGGCAAGTTCGTATCCACACTATTTCTACACCTGTCAAAGGCCTTTGACACCATCTCATACACCCTACTTATATCCCAGCTCTCCACCCTACACCTCTCTCCCACCACCATTGCCTGGTTTTCCAGCTATTTGTCCAACCACCAACAAGCTGTCCAATGGAAAACTTCAACCTCCCCCTTCCTTCCCACACCTACAGGTGTCCCACAAGGTTCTGTTCTTGGCCCTCTTCTCTTCAACCTATTCATTAACAACTTTCACCAATCCATCGCAGACTCATCTATCATCCAATATGCAGATGACTCAGCAATCATCTGCTCAGCCTTCTCCTCCTCCGAGCTCCTAGCAAAAACCCAACTAGTCTTCTCCAAAACAGAAACCTAGATGCAGTCTAACCATCTGGCACTAAATACAAATAAAACCAAACTAATGTTTTTTTTCCCCTACCAAAAACTTCATTGACAAATCCACATTCACCATACAGAGCCAAAAAGAACACCCTCCTTGAAATCGTTCACACCACCAAGCTTCTTGGCATCATTATTGATAAAGAACTAGAATTTGACACCCACATCTGCTCCGCAATCAAGAAAACTCACCAAAAGTTAGGTCTCCTCTACAGGCACAACTGGTTCATAAGCCCCTCTACCTGTCAAACTCTTGCATCCACCTTCCTACTCCCCTCCCTTATGTATGGTACCCCTCTTTTCACCAATCTCCATCTTGGCCTTCGGTCCAAACTTGAATCCTGTTTCCACAAGATCTCCAAATTTGCAACCAATTCAAAAAACTCATCCTACCACTGCCACTCCCTCCTCACCCTCAACTGGCTTGAACTACCCAACTACCTCAG
Source organism: Protopterus annectens (assembly GCF_019279795.1). Taxonomy (NCBI): domain Eukaryota; kingdom Metazoa; phylum Chordata; order Ceratodontiformes; family Protopteridae; genus Protopterus; species Protopterus annectens. The sequence goes on along the minus strand of NC_056746.1, from coordinate 1,280,846,723 downwards.
TTACCTACAACTCACCATCATCCACAAGCTCATCTTTAAACCTGCCAACTGCCCAGCTCTTGCTACTTCCTTAAAACCTTACATTCCCAACTGCTCAGTCAGATCCAAAAAACAAAATCTCCTTCAGGTCCACAAACCTACACAACCTCCTGGCCATCTAATGCTGTCCCACTCCTTAGCTAAACAGTGGAACTCTCTCCCCACACACCTACGCAACCTACCTAACCATGCAGATTTAAAGTTTCAGCTACTCTCTCATCTTTCGTCTAAATTGGAATGCCCTTGCCACACTCCAACGTAACCCCCCCCCATTCCACCTTGCACTGACTCATACAACTACCTCTACTATTACTTCATCCCACCTAAAACAATCCCTCCCCTACCCAAAACTAATTGTCTCTCTAATATCTATTGTACTATACTCTCCAATCTCAATTATACTATTACCCTCTCCATGCATAATATTTTCCTAACCTACTAATGGCTAATAGCTATATATTTTGAAATGTTAAACCTACAGCTGAGTTTATAACAAAAATATTCACTTTATGTAAATGTTGAAATTTCTGTATTGAATTATGTCTTTTCATTTTTGTAACATTGTGACAAGCCAATTGCAAATATCATGGAGCTTATCTGTAAATGTTTAATTAGCTGTATGAACTATGTCCTTTTGTAACATGAGAAATGTAACTTTATTTATTTATTTATTTCCAGTTTGATGACCGGGGAGGTCCACTGGGCTCAAGGAGCCCATTTTCAGTGGCGGCCCGAGGAGAAAAGCTCGATATTACATAGCAAAAATAGTACAATTAAGCAAATTTTAATATTATATAGTAAAACTAAGCAATGTATAACAGCAAAATAGATGAATATACATTACATACTTACATGCTTACAGATTAGAGAAAAATTACTACAGAGTTTAAGTTGTACAGAGGTTGAAAAACTAACATTTGTAAGATGGCAGTAAATAAGTGTCAAAGGAAAAAACTTCAAAGACCAATACACATAAGTTTCAGTTGAGGCATATTTAATCACTTGCTGCAAGGAGACAAAAACATGCAAATACAAGGATTTGTCTAACTACTAACAAGAAGTATGCTTATTCTTATACTATTTTACAAGACATGGCCTTCTATGGTTGACGTAATCAAACACAACTTTCAGTATTGTTCTACAGCAGATGTTACTCAGATTTTCTGCTGACATGACTAGATTTGTGAGAAACTTTTGAGAAAAACAACCTGGCCTTGGTGGGCACTAATTCGTTTACAGGCTTCTATTGTACAGTGTTACATTTCAAGGTACTCTTCTAACTCAGATACAAGCAAATGCTGATTGCAGTTCATATTTTCAAACAGGCTTTGTCCTAATTACCTATAGCTTCTACAGCTGTGTATTTTCTCACAGCACAAATGGAACTTCTTGTCTAAGCTTCATACAAGTAGTATTGTTCTATTTATTATTTTCCTAACATAAGCAGGAATCATCTGCTTCTCAATAAATTTCCAAGGCGCAAGCAAGATTTTCGCTAACAATACAAGGTCAGAAAGCATCTGCAGTTTGTACAGATTTATGCAGTATGAAATAGAATAAATGTGTTAACCCTTTTCAAGCTCTAAATGCACTAAGCATATTACTAATACACACATTAATACATATTTTTCATCAACTCTTCGGTCACTGCCCCTGGACCAGTCGTAACCAAGTCCTGGCTGTACCAATAAAACATTTTACCCTCCTTTGCACTGCAAAGGTATCAATTTGTCACTGTGCTTCCATACCCTGCATAGTCGGAACTACTGCTATACCAAATAGCTGCATAAGGTCTCTGCCCAAGAGGTTTACTGGGCATTTTGCAGAAACAACAATTTTGCTTTTCTGGGTCAATCCTGAAACAGGATCAGTTATCACAATATTATGGGAGAGGGGCTCCCGATACAGCTGTCCATTAGCTGCTTTCACTAATATGTAATCAGGTGACTCTGAGTTCTCTGGCAGTTTGGAGGGATGTATCAGGGTCCGTGATGCCCCTGAGTCACACAAGAATCTGACTTCCCTCCCTTCTACCAGGAGTGTAACTTCTGGTTTCGTGTCTGCTAAATAGAGCTCTAAGCTCAATAAAGCCAAATCCAATATTTAATTTTCTTCACTATCCGTGACTTCTTGCACTTCCTCTATTTCTTCTGTCACATTCTCTACTCCCTCTATCACATTCTCATTTGTCCTTTCTCCGCTATCCCCTTCTAGTGATTCCTGACTATCATATAGTCAGTCCTCACCCTCCTTATCGTCCGTGGTTGCTTTCTTGTTTTTCTTGCAATCCCTTGCCAAGTGTCCCTTTTTACCGCATTTAAAACATTCACCCCTTTTCTTTCGCCCTTCAAAGTCCTCTGATCGCTGATCAGATTGTTTGTTTCCCTGGGCATTTCTCTTGCCCTTTTTCCCGGACTGTACTACATAAACTTCTGCTCCATTTTCTACAGAAAATACTTGAGCTTTCTTTTTCTTTTTGCTATTAAAATGCCTTTCGGCATGCCTAGCATATTCAAGTAATGACTGTAACCTGCTTGTACGATGATCTACCATGTGCTTTGTAATAAAGCTACTTATGGGTGCAATACTGCCTTTCAAAAATGCATTCTTTAACTGCTGCTCATATGGGGAATCATGTGTCTGATCTTCAGGAACCTGCATTCCACAGTGGTTATTAAAACATTCTAATAGTCTGGCATAATACCTGTCAATAGTTTCACCTTCCTGTTGGATGCATTGATTAATGCAAGTCCAGTCTGCACTAGGCTTCCATTTCTCAGAGATGCGGTCTGTAAGACCTTTCACTCTGTTGTCTAATTCTGAGCTGCTATGTGGGAGGGGCCTGAATGCAGCATCACGAGGATTCCAGTCGCCACTAATCATGTGCCAATCTGGTCCCACAATTTGTCTGACTACTTTTTCTACCTCTTCTCCATTTAAATTATAACTTAGCCTCATTCCTTGCAAATCTTCTAAGAACTTTCTAAAATTAACTTTTGGATGGGGAATTCCCTCAGTGGCTTTCTGGATGTCTTCCGGAGTCCAGGGTCTATACACTAGAATAGACGGGTTCTGACCTTCTTGCCCTGCCTGAGGATTAGGCACTTCTATAAGTGGGTATATTTATTCTTCACTCATAAATCGTGAATTTCTACCCATTTGATATAACTCAATGTCCCCTTTTGAGTTTCCTGCCCGTGTTCGAGACCTGGTCTCGACGGGATCTCTAATAAACGGTTTCGCATTTGTAGTGTCTCTACTTACAGTGACAGCAGGATATCGCAGTGGTGGACTAACTTGTTCACTTGCCTCATATTCTGGTAAGAGAGGTGGAGGGGCTGATGCTATTACTAAGTTATTGTCCTCCTTATCTAAAAACATTGCTTTTGAATTATTATTCTTTTGTTCCCTTCGGTTTACTTCCTCAGTCCACCTGTGTGCCTGAGGAATTCCTAATTGACGTTGCTTTTTTACCCGACCTTTAGAATCGGTTTTAAGCTGTTTGACAAGTTTGACAAGTGAGGATTTTTCTAGTTTACCATCAAATTCATACTTATTAACCCATTTTGAGTAGTATTTAATATTATCAGCACGCTGTGACTGCATGTATTTCACGTCTTCGGTTAACGGCGGACTTTGGGATCTTTTTGTACAATTATTACCCATTTTGTTCTACCCTTTTAATCGTTATGTAACTCCGTATTTTTAACGTGGTACCACGGATTTTGTTATAGTCTCTTCAGAATGACTGCCTTCCTGCTCTGTTTCCCTGATCTGTGACAAGACAGTAATCTTTTTGACCCTGAATTGTATAAACAAAGTCTTAACAAAATAAATACAAATCTAGTCCCTGATCTAAAACAGAAAAAAAAGGTAGATTCACCTTACCTGAGCCTTCATGATTGATCACCTGGTTCGAGTAAACCCGTCCTTCAGTCGCAGATCAGAAAGTGGCTGGCCTCTTTTGTACGACAATTCAGTCAGAGGGCTTTTCAACTAAGAAGAACCGATGTGGTTTCTTCCCCGTATGGTTTCAAGCCACCTGGCCTGTCTGATCCGAGGTGAAGTGAGGGTTTCCGGTCTGAAGGACCAATCTGTCAAAGGAAAAAACTTCAAAGACCAATACACGTAAGGTTCAGTTAAGGCATATTTAATCACTTGCTGCAAGGAGACAAAAACATGCAAATACAAGAATTTGTCTAACTACTAACAGGAAGTATGCTTATTCTTATACTATTTTACAAGACATGGCCTTCTATGGCTGATGTAATCAAACACAACTTTCAGTATTGTTCTACAGCAGATGTTACTCAGTTTTTCTGATGACATGACTAGATTTGTGAGAAACTTTTGAGAAAAACAACCTGGCCTTGGTGGGCACTAATTCGTTTATAGGCTTCTATTGTACAGTGTTACATTTCAGGGTACTCTTCTAACTCAGATACAAGCAAATGCTGATTGCAGTTCATATTTTCAAACAGGCTTTGTCCTAATTACCTATAGCTTCTACAGCTGTGTATTTTCTCACAACACAAATGGAACTTCTTGTCTAAGCTTCATACAAGTAGTATTGTTCTGTTCATTATTTTCCTAACATAAGCAGGAATCATCTGCTTCTCAGTAAATTTCCAAGGCGCAAGCAAGATTTTCGCTAACAATACAAGGTCAGAAAGCATCTGCAGTTTGTACAGATTTATGCAGTATGAAATAGAATAAATGTGTTAACCCTTTTCAAGCTCTAAATGCACTAAGCATATTACTAATACACACATTAATACATATTTTTCTAACAATAAGTTTAATTTCCAGGAAGGGGGAGAATAAGGTGGGAAGTGCATTAAGTACAGTGATAAGGTGGGAAGTGCATTAAGGACAGTGATAAGGTGGGAAGTGCATTAAGTACAGTGATAAGGTGGGAAGTGCATTAAGGACAGTGATAAGGTGGGAAGTGCATTAAGTACAGTGAGTGCATTAATGTAATAAGCAGGTTAGGTAGGTACAGTGCAACTGCATTTCCAATTTTGGGAGAGGTAGGAATCGAGCTGGGTTTTAAACTGTTCAAAGTTTTCAGAGATTCTTAGAGAAGTGGGAGAAAATTCCATTTTCTGGCTAAGGAAAAGGATAGGAGTGAAGCTCCCCCCCCCCCCCGGGCATCCACTGAAAATGGGCTCTTCTTGGCCCAGTGGACTTCCCCGGTCATCAAACTTAAATAAATAAATAATAAAATAAAATAAAAAAGGGCAAATGGAGACACGTGTATATGCAATCACTAATCTTAATGAATTAGTTAAATTAATCTTTACAATGCTTGCCTTAGGTTCATAGGTAATTATCAATGACAGGTATTAAAAGAACTATTTAATAATAAACAGAGCAAACTGTAGTTTTATAAATACATGGTAGGCAAACTTAAGGTAATGATCTGTGCTGCAGGAAGCATAGGATTTACAAAGAGCATGAGAATAAGGTAACATAACAGTAGTCAAATTAAGGGAAGAGATATTCTTCCTGTGTCAAGGGGCAGGAGAATTCTGAAAGTTGTTGTAAGTGGAGCTTCCACGGTCTCTGTAATTGTGAGGCGTTATTGATAGGTTTTAACTCATTATAGCTGAGTGCGCCTCCACGCGTTTCTGCAGTTAGCTCCTACTGCGCCTCTAGGCGTCAAATACTGCTTGTTCATATTTACATTAATAATTCCAAAACTGTGCTACATACAAGGTATCAAAATATTTTACCTTGAAGCATACGTGATGGCATACACAACTCTATTGATATCTGACCTCTATCCATGATTATTTGTTAGAACTGTAAGGTGATAACTTCATTTATTTTTAAAGGCTTAAGCCACACCCACTGGGAGTTAAAGGTACACGCTCAAAAGAGCTGTATTGGAGGAATGAGTTAAAGCACTGGGAAAAGTATTTCATATAGATGAAACGATTTTAGAAAAGAGTTTTCATCAACTGTCAGTTGAAGGGGGGTGTCAAGTGAGTTGTAAGGCATAATGGTTGAAGTAAGTGATTAGATCAGTGTGTACCTAGTTTACTTCAAAGTGCAGGGGGGGCAGTAAGAGCTGTGCAGGATCTTAATGGTAAAACAGCTTAGAAGAAAGTTTGCCCTTTCAGTAATAGGGAGCCAGTTTTTTTTTTAATAGATATACAATCAGGGGCGGCCCGTGCTATTGGACTGCCAGACTGCAGCCCCCCCAGCTGTAAAGAAAAGTAAAGAAATAAAAAAATTAAAATTTGTGGATAAAAAAAAAAACGGACTTTCGCGCATGTGCACTAGTCCGGACTGCTGCTGAGACAGTCTGGACCATGCGCAGACTGTCTCAGCAGCAGTCCGGACTGGGAAACATGTAACAGCAGAGATCTCAGACGTCTATGCAGTTTTAACTGCATAGACTGTCGCTGGAAACAGATCGGACCCAGACTGCAACGTCAGCAGATGGAGTCTCGGATCTCGCGTGGTGGATGTGCTCCAGGAGTCTCGTCGGGGGATCTCACGTGGTGGATGTAATGCGCGGGCAGTTATGGATTTGGAGTGTGTCGCTATGGATTCTGAAGGGATTTGGCCAGGTAACGAAGTGTGTGTGTGTGTGTGTGTGTGTGTGTGTGTGTGTGTGTGTGTGTGTGTGTGTGTGTGTATGTGTGTGTGTCTGTGTGTGTGTGTGTGTGTGTGTGTGTGTGTGTGTGTGTGTGTGTGTGTGTGTGTGTGTGTGTGTGTGTGTATGCCCCAGTTGCATATACTGGTGGCTAGATCAAACTCATGGTGGTGTGGTAGGGAATACCTCAGGCTTGAACCCTGTACCTTGTATGCAGGTGTTAAGCACCTGAATTTCCTACTCACCACCATTTGTAAAAAAATTGCAGATTTTTGCGTCATATTTGATCTGATCTGTTCCTCATAATATCTGTGGCTTCTAAATGTTGTAATGCTTGATATTTGATGGTGCAGTGGTAGCATTGTTGCCTCACAGCTGCAGGTTCTCAGGTTTGATTCTTGGCTGGGGTGCCTTCTGTGTGGGGTCTGCATCTTTTCCCTGTGTTTGTGTGGGTCTGCTTTTGTGTCCTCCCATATTACAAAGACATGTCTGCATTATTTCTTCCTGGGCCTCTGCTGAAAATTGTTTTTTTGTTCCAAGTCAGACTGTCCTGATTAACAAATGTTAAATAAAATTGACAGGCATTTGAATTTCAGACTTCAGGTTTCCGAATGTTTAATTCCTTACATATTTGACGGTGCAGTGGTAGCATTGTTGCCTCACAGGTATAGGTTTTCTGGTTTGATTCTTGGCTGGGGTGCCTTCTGTGTGTAGTCTGTATCTCATCCCTGTGTTTGTGTGGATTTGCTCTGGTGTCCTGCCATTTTACAAAGACATGTGTCTGCAGTATTTCTCCCTGGGCCTCTGCTGAAAATTGTTTTTGTTCCGTCAGAAGTAAAATTGACAGGCATTTGAATTTCAGACTTCATATTCTTCAGAAAATACATAGTAACACAACCTTTTATTCTAGCAATTTTCTAAGTTTATAAGATGAATATTTGAAATTTGTCCTTATTTTTGGAACTGTATTACCCCATTATTGGCTTTGTCCAGGTTTTTTGTGCTAAGGTTGACAGCTATGGCAAGAACTGAATTCACTGAATATGTTTGAGGGCTGTATTCCCTCATTACTGGGTTTGTCCAGGTGTTTTGTGCTAAGAGGTTGACAGCTATGGTGAAAACTGAATTAATTAAATGATAGCCATTTAAGTTTCAGTCTTTCGCTCTTTCACAAAGCAGCTGATTTGGCGTAGTGGTATGTTGCTTTGACTGTTTTGCACAGGGACCTTGGCAGTAAAATGTATGGTGGTAACACAGCATTTTTCTTTCACAAAGCAGGTGATTTGGCATAGTGGTATGTTGCTCTGACTGTTTTGCACAGGGACATTGGTAGTAAAATGTATGGTGGTAACACAGCATTTTTCTTTCACAAAGCACCTGATTTGGCATAGTGGTATGTTGCTCTGACTCTTTTGCACAGGGACCTTGGCAGTAAAATTTATGGTGGTAACACAGCATTTTATTCTAGCAACTTTCCAAGATTATACAAGCAATGTTTAATGTGTCCATGGTTTTGGACTTTTGACCCCCCCCCCAATAAATTTGGCTTTTTCCAGATTTCTTGTGCTACGAAATTGAGATGCAGTTGAGTATTGAGAAGATTTTCCAAGGAGCTGAGAGCTGCAGGGGAAGAGAAGTTTAGTGCTGCTTATGGTAAGTCAGCTTGCATTGTTAATAGCACAACAGGTTGTGTACTTGCTTTTGATGCAGAAGGTTGTTGGTTCTACTCCCACAAAGGGTGAATGCTGCCATACTGAAAAAGTTAAGATACTAACTACGAGCCTGTTATCAGTTTGCCATCTATTTCCTATTGCAATAAGGTTATCATTTTTAATGTAATATAGGCAATTTATTCCTCAGGGGCATCAGACACTTTATTTTTCGATGAAACCATGAAATATAAATGTGTTTGCTAGCAGCAACCTCTTCATTAGTTACAGATTTATTTAATGTGGAATTATTTAGTTGACTTTTTTACTTCTTCAGAGATTGTGCATATTTACTGATAATGGTGGACTGTAGAATTGTGCATATTTACTGATAATGGTGGACTGTAGAATTGTGCATATTTACTGATAATGGCGGACTGTAGAAGTTTGAGTAGACTTTTATGATGGAAATGTTCTGAACTGGGCAGTTTTGTCATTATAGGTGCATGCATTTTGTTTCATTGCTTACTGGAAAGATGTTCTGAATTGGGCAATTTAGTCATTATTGGAGCATGCGTTTTGTTTCATAGTTTACTGGAAAAATGTTCAAAACAATAGGAAGGTGTATCAAAGAGCACATGTATGTTTCATATGCAAGGGGCCTATGATTTGAAAACAGCCCAGAATTAATCTTTATCTGCCACTGGTAAAATGTATTTTCTTTGAATGTGGGTTTCAATGCTGTTTCAATGAATGTGAGTTTCAAGGGCAGAGAAGTTTTAATGCTAAGTTTGTTTAGCAGATGTCTTAGTGTTTGTGCTGTAAAATGCAAAATAAAACTTTCAAATGAAGTCCAAATCATCATAGAAGTTAGTGTTTATGGTAAATGGAGTGAAATAGCCAAGTAATGGATCATTGGAATGGCTGCAGGGGGAGGCTCCATTCGACCATGATTTTGTGAGGGGGAAGGGCGGCAAACTTAAAGACAGCCCCAGCTGAACTATACCGCTCAGCTGTCCAGATTTTCAAAGAATGAATAGATTTTTGCTTCTTATTTTTGGTTTGTTCCTCATAAAATTTGTGGTTTTCTGGCAAATCATTTAGGAATTAAGTCACTAAATAATGACACACTGAGTTTCAGACTTCATAACCTTCAGAAAAATGCATGCTAAAGTAAGACCTGTTGTTCTATCAAGTGTCTCAGTTTATACAAGAGCAATTTTTAGTACTGTTTATATGTTCCCCAATATATTTGGCCTTGTCCAGATTTATTGCATTAACAGGTTGAGAGGTACATGCAAATAAATTGCTTTATAGAATTAGGCATAGCCAAACCTCTCAACTGTCCCTGATTTTGGCTCAAAATGTTGCTCTTCCCCCTAATAATCCCTCTGCAAAATAGCAATTTTGGAAGAAAACATGGAGGGTTTACAATTAAGAAATAACTGTAATAATCAGAGTTATAGGTTACTTTTATTTCAGAAATGCATGTAGATTCTTTTATTTTGTCAGCTGCTCAAGTTAGCAGTACTAATATTAAAGTGTCCCTTCTTTGACAGGTTCCCAGCTCTATTGTGTGGCTATTTTATATTTTTACATCACATTTTTGGTCCATTTTTCATAAAATTTTTTTTTTTTGGCAAATTAGTGACAGATCATTAAAGACTGAAGTTAGAAAATAATGACAGACATTTGAGTTTCAGATTTCATACCATTCAGAAAATTCATACTAATGCAAGACCTATTCTATTATCTTTCTAAGTTTATAAGAGAAATATTTAAAAGTTGTCCTTATTTTTGGGCCTCTGTCCCACTTCTTTGTATGGCTTTGTCCAGATTTCTTGCTCTGAGGTTGAGAGGTATGACAAATGTGTCAGGGCCATCACAGTCAGCCAGAGACATTTCAAATTGTGACATACTTGTTGCACCCCACTCCCCCATGTAGTGACTCTGGATGTGTCAAAGCAAGGCAAGGAGTAGTTATGCAGTGTAAATGTGCAGAGTATCCCCCCCATCCAAGGTAGACACAAGTACTAGAGTGGCTTTTCATCTGTCCTTGATTTTTGCAGAATGGTTTGGTTTCTGTCATATTTTTTGTACTGTTGATTTATGCTTATTACTCAAAGTGCCTGTTGCTCTGTGTTTAAGTAGCAATACTTTAATGACCATCAGGTAACCTTGGCTGAGATCATAAGATGCAAGTAAGCTTTAATAAAGCATACAGTTAAAGAATTGCCAGCATTGAAAGCCTTTCTGTTGTTGCCATGTAGAGAATACTTAACTAGATAATGTATAAGCCTTGGGTATTGAAATGCATATGACAGTATTTGTAATAAAGGACAGGATTACATTATTTTAAGAAGCTCATTATGCTTGGAGACTTCCAGTCATCTCTGCAGGCTTTACCCATAAACTAAACAGAATGCCAATTGTATGGTCCATAACCTGTACAGTAATCCTTTTAAGCAATGTATCTTGAGCTTATTTCTTGTTTGATTTTCATTTTTTACTTTCATCATGTTTTCCCCATGAAACAAGTAGATAGTTGTCAGGCAGCAGGTCTTTTTTTGGATAAGAAACATTTTTACAAGTGGGGGCATCAGCGATTTCTACTTTCAGCATGTTACTTGGTACTTTAATAAAGATGAATATAAATTATAATTAGAACTGCAGTGCAAGAAGTGGTTTGAGTTGAGTGCTGCTTGTTTTTCTTATACTTGATTTTGACTAGCATTCCATTAATGTATTTAAAAAGTAATTTATTTTTTCCATTTAGATATTAAGTAAGCTGTCATGCAGCCAATGCATTGAAATATTTTTATTCTTCTAAACTTCATTTTGTCTTGATTGGACTCTCATAATGATGGTTTGGCACCCAGGGCAGTGTATTTAGTTAGTTTTTGTGGTTTTTAGCATAGCTCCTCCCCTTTCTAATTGGCCACACCCCTTCCCATTGACCCCACCCATTCAGCTGTCTCCTGCAGCCCCCCTTTGATTTGAGATCACCAGCCGCCACTGTATACAATGATGAACTTTCACAAAGTTCACTGACATGTCCCATTAGTGAAACAAGACTTAAGTAACTTTAGCTTGTTCAGTGAAAGGTAGCACACTGAAATTCAGGGCCTTCACCTTTTGCAATGTTTACTCGTGGCATTTGTAACATTTATTCTGAATGATTTTGCTGCAGCTTTGACTGATTTATTTTTAATTCCCTTAGCCCAATCCGTATTTTAAAAAGATATAGCATAGTTTAAGAAGGTCTAATACTTCAGTATCAACTCATTTTGGTGTACCACAGGCAACAAGTAGAAACACTGTATGCAGGCATGAGAAACACAAACTTGACTGTAATAAACCAGAAATAGAGCCACCTACTCAGTTAACTGGCTTAGCCAGAAATCTGGAACAGCCTTAAAGAAACTGCCAATTCCTTAGTGAATATGTACCTGTAATACCATATTCGAAATGAACTCAAGTGAAAATGTATGCGACAAAATCAGAGGTGCTGTGAAAGAAACATTGCAAAATGCACTAGTTACTGGAAACTATGCTTAAAGGCATATCTTTTTATAGCAGGAGAAAGTCTTGTTTTCTTGTTTTCATGAATGCAGACTAAATTATGCCAAGCACTGGGTTTAATGCTGACATCATCTAAAGAGATATGTAATTACACAAATCACTGCCTTCTCTTAAGTTAGCCAAATGGAAACTCATTAAAGAAAGAGAATATATCTGTCTACTTATCGAAGTAAGAAAATGTTCATCAGTGATTATTATGGATTTTATACATGCTCATTGTCGGGTGTAAGGAGATTTTTTGTAAAAGCTCATTGTTTAGATAATTCCCATGAACATTTTGCTGACGTGTTTAAAGTCTCATTATGGGAACAATCAAGTTTAGTATTTTCTGTTCATAATAACAGGGCCATTTAATAATAGCAGCATGGACCATTATTTGGCATTATATCCCAAAGTTCATAACGGTCAGTTTGTGTCAAAGGTGCAGAGCTCTATAACATTTTTTTCTGTGAAGCAAAACATTAACAATGAAGGCTTGACATAAACTACAGTGAAAACACTTCATCTCAAAATTTAAATCAAGTTGCACTGCAGCATTAGCTTGTATTCTTGTCATTTTTCATAGTTAAGAGATAAGACACAGCACAGTGGTTAACCTGAAGAAAAAAGCCCTGTAAAAAAATAAAATAAGGTTTATATTACAAAACAAAAAAAAAAAAAAAAAAAAAAAAAACAACAAATCAGAATGAATAGGTAATGTTGCAATACAACCATTATAAATGTCAAATAGATTCATGCTACTTAAAAGGGATAGACATGAGGAAGTGTGAGTATTTATAAAGTACAGTGTATGAAAGTGGGGGTACATAACGGAAATCAGTATTCATTAGAACTGTGGGATGTTCAGATAAATATCATTATGCTTTATACTCCTTTTTGTAGGCCTGGTTCTTTTAATTGGCATTTTGCATTTTACTCTCTGAAATGATCATATTGCCCTTGTGGTAAGGCGGTAGAGTTGTTACCTCACAGCAAGAGGTTCTCCTGTTCGATTCTCGACTGGGCTTGGGAGTGCCTTCTGTGTGGAGTCTGCATGTCCTCCCCATGGTTGGGCAGCGTTCGAAAGACATACGTGCGTAACTGGGTGTGTCTTTGTTGAAGGTTGGGCATCGAGCTGGCACCTCGGCGTTTCGTAAAAATCTACTGCCAGTCATTAGCAGACCGGAGTTTCACTGTGGCAACCCCTTACCAGGAAAAGCCGAAAGACAAACAACAACTCTCTAAAATGATCATTTCTGAGGACATTTTTTCCATTTCCTTTTACTGTAATATTTCTGCCTACCTCTTTTTTGTAAACTTTCCAATTATGTAGTGTATATTTAAGCCTCCTGTCCCCCCGCTGCTGATACAGCAGGAACCAGATGCATTATAAAAGCATGCAGTATAAAGTAGGCTAAATCAGCAGATGGTATTAAAGAAAGATATCATCTGGTCTGTACTTATCATGCAGGCAGTACAAAGGGATTTATGGTAGAACGTCGACTAGCAAAAATGTCAACGTTCATAACATCAATCCAACATCACTGAAAAGGCACAGCATCAAAATGTCTTATTCTTGAATGCTGAAGCATTGTCAACATATGTTTTTTACTGAGTGGATAACCCTCCCTGCATCTGCACACCCCTGCTAATTATATATACCAACTCAAAGATCACACTACAGCTGAGTGTGGGCAAACCCCAATCCCAGCTGCATCACAGTCTCACACAATCACCCATTTGAAATGTGCGATGCTTTGGCATTCGAGTTGGTGGCACTTCATTCATTGGTGTGTCTTTTTGATGATGTCTGATCCTGAGAAGTCATGGTTAGGTTTTAGATACTACAGTTAGCACACTGTGCAGTTTCTAAAATATCACCAAGTCTATAATCAAAGTTAGGATTTATACTTCAGCCCAGGACACTACCATTTCTAATATACTTCTCATCAGTTATGAATCAAATTGCCTTTTTGACAATGTATGATATTACATGACATTCAGAACTGTACTCAGAAAATTGTAGAATAACAAGTCTAAGCAGGTGGTTTATGCTTTTTTCAGTGCACTACTGATACCTTATATGCACAGCTGATCTGTCTTTTTCAGTTCTTATGTTACACTGCTGCATTTCACATCTGAGATTTCAGCATCATACAAGCATGTGGAGTAGTGTACCTTTTCCTTTTTTGCGCAACAATTTTAAAATGTTATGACTTCCTTATAAATCAGCCTTTTCAGTGGCATTGTGTTCTTCTCATTCATTCCATTTGTTCATACATTTGGACAAGCTATGTCTTAAAGTACAGCAACAGATTCATTTCTTACAAATCATCCTAGAGTGCTTGAAATATTGCAGAATATGTGTCCGTACAGCATAGGTTTTACTTATTTTAATAAATTGTGGGTACAGAACAGATGCTCACACGCCACTGGAAAATGCTTTTCTGTCAATCCCCTTGTGGTTTATAATATAAGGAACTGCATTTTCTGAGAAAAGCATCCATTGAGTATTGTTATAACTACGTAAGAATACCTTTCATCAAGTGCAAACTGATGCTCCTTTCTGTAGGTACCACATGAATAATCTTGACTCCATCAGGACATATATCAAGGTATTTTTGCAAATGCTTGTATATCATTACCAGTCCATGAATACTTAAATTCAAACTGATGCTCCTTTCTGTAGGTACCACATGAATAATCTTGACTCCATCAGGACATATATCAAGGTATTTTTGCAAATGCTTGTATATCATTACCAGTCCATGAATACTTAAATTGTTATAACCTCTCAGCTAAGCAGTATGGCTAGAAATGTATAGGTCACTAAGTATTGCAGAGGTGTTATGGTTAATCGGCCATTTTAGCCTTGTGTGGAACATATGGATACTACCTCTGGACTAGTGAACTTGGGGCAGTGATCCCCATTTTTCAAAAAGGGGGGGTCAGGTATGTGAATTCTGCTTACACACTTTTTAGCCGCCCTTGAAACTGATGTCAGGGAACTGGAAGTGTGACTGTCTAAGAACTGATGATGTTATTCAAGAAAAGTAAAGTGGGTTCAAGCCTGTCCGTGTAACAGTGGATCAGCTCTTACCGCAACATGTTTCGTGGAACTTATCACAGCAAAATGTCTACATGTGTCTTGGACAAGGCATGTAATGGCGAACCTTAGCATGGTTTTTAGAAGGTATTACAGCATGATGGGGTCCTAAGACTGCTGGTATCTGCCATGTAGTCCTTGTAATTGTGAATCAAGAGATATTGGTCCTTATTCTTTTTGTTACTTTGAATGCATTGAAGGTAGGTGCAGGACTTCACTAAGGGTGTGTCTTGCAACCAGTGCCATAACATTGAGATATAAAGATCTGATCATGGCCAAGGCAATACTAAAATAGTGACTATGGCCCAGGTGGCTGGGGTTCGATTCCTGACTTTGGCATGTGAGGTACAGGCATAGCGGATGGGTGTTCCCATTCTAGGGAGGGAGGGCCTGCACTTGGGCACAACTTGTTAATCTTTGACAAAGGTAGTGGTCCACATGGGGGGGCATTGGCCTTAGGGAAGATGGGGTAAATGGCTGATTCATCAGCAGGTCCTATTGCATGTAAAGTGTTGGGGAAATCAGGGCATAATAAAAAAAATCCTTCCTCAGGAGAAATATAATTCTACACTTGGGTCCCTCACTCTCCTCAGTGGCCCTAAACATGAATCAGAGGAAGTCTGGGGTGGCTTGTTGGGTTCAGTGTACCTAGTGAATGAGGAGAAACTTCTGGGAGCAGCTAATGTCCAGCTGTGAGGAAAGGCCAAAAAAGGGTGTGTCTTGCTCCTCCTCTTGTTTAGGGCTTTTATAGATTGGATATTAAGGTTTGGGGACTATATAGTTTATGGATGTGAGGGTTACACTTTTGTTGCATGCAGATGATCTGTTATCTTAAAGTGACTGCGATCTGTGGTGTGCACTGGTGTGGTTCTCTCATTAGAGTGAATTATGCTGGAAAATCAGTACCTTCAAATAATAGGCCACGGTCCTCTCCGCAAAGACAGCAGATGTCTTTCTCTGCAAGCGAGAGGGCCAGCAGGTAGCTCAGATGAAAGTGTTTTAAGTATGTTGGCTTTTGTTCTTGAGTGATTATAGAGAGGCTTGGGATGTTCCAAGAGGATGTGTACAGGTGCAATAAAGAAGATAAGATATGTAACAGACCGTGGTAGTGAGATGAGATCTGTATCACAGAGTGAAATTCTTAATTTACAGGTCAATCTGTGGTCCAGTTGTCACCTATATTCATAAGCATTGAATATCTCAGGAAGGATGATATCAAGGCCATAAGGGGCAGAATCAGGGTCCTTTGTAACAGACTAAGAAGCCACAACGAAGCACTGCAAATATGTCAGGTTACAATCCAAACCAATGTTATTTCCATAGTCAGTTAAATGCTTTCATTTTCACTATGATAGGACTTTATTAGAACTCTGAGCAGTGTGGGTCACTGAACAACATAAAAAAAAAGAGACTGGAATCAATTTGTCTTTCATGTGACTTCATCAAACATATTTCATAACCACACAAGAATACAAAGAGAGAGAAATCAAAGTCTACATGTTTGTAATTAATGGGTGCAACAGTTGCATGGTGCAGGATAACGCAGTATGCAAGTGTAACGTACTATTTTTGTTATTTACCTTAAATGTTTCAGCTTGTGTTACTACTATGGCCATGTTTTCATTTCTTCTTTTCTGGAAATAGTGAAAAATACTGCATTCTCACAGACACTAGTGGTTTCTAAGACTGTATACATGTTGTTAAGGCAAAATTATGATACAAAAGTTTAACCTCTTTAAGTGCAGTAAGAAAGAGGAAACAGCCTCATTAAGATTGTGCACTCTGCTGATATGGATCATATTAAATCTGACTACCAGAATCTCACTGCCTTTCACCTGTTGTGTGATTAAAGTAATTTTTAGAAACTCAAGAAAAATTCCAACAATAATTTTAATTGCAATGACTTTGGAAAACTAAGAGATAAAACAACCTTTTGCTGCAGTTTGCTCTATTACAATTAATCTACGAATGTCAAGAGTTCTTAAGGCTTTAACTGAAAACATCTGTGGGGTAGATACATAATCAATGAATTTGTAAAAGGTACAACTGTCTTCTTAAGAAGAGGAGTTTATATATTCAGTTGTTGGAGAGAGTAAGAGGTGATGAAATTCTGTTTCAAATTCTGTCTCATAGCCTGTGTAAGAGACCCATATCAAATAAAACAGAACTCATATAAATTTATGTTTAAGCCATGTTATTAATCAGTGTAAGATAAAGGCTGCTTTTATGATGTTATCCTTCAAATTACTGTTGCGCTGCATGCCATGGCATGCATGCTGGTAATCAGTGCAAAGGATTATGGTTATGTACTATTAATAGTCTGCCTTCTGTGGTCTAGGGTTTGATTTCAACAGCCTCCATTTGCGTAACTGTGTGACTCTAAGCAAGTCACTTAACCAGACAGTGTTTTTTTCCTAGACCAAGCCAGAAAGGTCCATGGAGGTCAGTGCTCTACCCCATTAAAAATACAAATGAAATAAGGTTTTATTCAGAGAAAAGATGATCTGAATTCAGACTTAGTGGGAGAAGTGACGATGCAGAAGGAAAGAAAGGGTAACATTATATACACACTACATAAAATAATCATCTTCAAGTAGGTTGTGGAAACAATAAGTGTCCTGCTGCGCAGTATTGGATGATCTGTATATTTACCACATGTATAAAGCTAGTATGGGAGTGCTGTAAGACCAAAAAGGTCACAAATAGTTTACAAATGAATTTATAATAGTGTGTGTGTGTGTGTGTGTGTGTGTGTGTGTGTGTGTGTGTGTGTGTGTGTGTGTGTGTGTGTGAGTGTGTGTGTGGTGGGGGGGGGGGGCAAAACAATGAACAGCATATAATTGTACTCAAATGCTCAAACCCCAGAAAATAAATAAAAAAAAATCAAAACTGTTTTTGTAGGGGGCATACCCCCTGCACCCCCACACCCATTGAAATTATATATATCAGCTCTACAGTATGGAATGGGCAAATTCCCTGAGTCTTGCTTTGCCCCAATCTCAAACAGAGAAAAGTAGGTAATGTCTGATCAGCTCATTTTCAATTAGCTGTACCAGCTTTTCGTCTATTTAAAAAAAAGTACTTCTCAACAAACACAAGTAATCTGTCTATCCATCTAAGGTGTACTGAATAACATCAAAACACCTGGATGTCAATAATGTTCACAACAAAAACTGATAATGCAAATATGGGCAGGACACTATGCATGTGTGAGGACATTTGAAGAACATCCTCAAAGTATGCAAACAAACTTGAAAAAAGAAAGAAAAACATTGTTTTTATAGATAGATATAGATAAACAGATCTATCTATCTAGCTATATTTATCTATATATAGAGAGAAAGAGATGTAAACACACACACACACACACACACACACACACACACACACACACACACAAACATTACATGAATTCCATCAAAATGGTAGAATTGCATACTGGGGACTGCTAAAATTATTTCAAATTCATGAAGCATTTGACCAGACTTTACACAGTAAGAAACTGTTTAAAATGTATGATGATGAAACTGATAGTCTTATAATTAATCCTTTTCATTTGTTTTTAAATGTTTACATAAAATATACATACTCATCTGCATTACATGTATGCAGGTGGTAAACTGGGATGGGTCAGATGTACTTCCTTCTCTGTACAACACACCATGAATACAAAGTTCCACAGTACTCTGGAGTTGTGATAAAACCCTTGTGTTTACATATTACAAAGTGCCACGGTACTCTTGACTTGTGATAAAAGCACTGTGTTTACATATTACAAAGTACCACGGTACTCTTGACTTGTGGTAAAAGTGCTGTGTTTACATATTACAAAGTGCCACGGTACTCCGGACTTGTGATAAAACTTCTGTGTTTACATATTACAAAGTGCCACGGTACTCTTGACTTGTGATAAAACCGCTGTATTTACATATTACAGAGTGGCATGGTACTCTTGACTTGTGATAAAACCGCTGTGTTTACATACTGCCCTGTTGCTGTTTTGCTGCACCTGAATAAGAGGACACTGCAATGATCGTTTCCTGTTGTGTTGTGTAAATATTATACATAGCCTACAATAATAACCTTTGTGGCTAACTACGGAGGAGGAGGTAAGCAAGCTTTGAAAGCTACTTTGCTCGGAGGAATGTTCTGCTTTCAGGGGAGATCCAATTTGATAGTCAATTTATATTAGAGTTTTTTAACTGGGATGCTGTTGCTTCCTTTCATGTGAATATAACTTTTGAAAAGGTAACTCACTATATTTAAAGAAGAAGCATTCTTTAAAAAGAAGAGCTGTGCCCCAGCAGTGTGGTGCGGAGTCCTAGTTGTAACCTATACAACCCGACATAGGTGAATGGCTCAGGAAGCTGGAAGAACTACTTGACTTATATTGGCACTCTCTCCTAGGAAAGGGCATTGTGATGGCTCCTCCCCAGTGCTGACTTTGTGCTATAGGAAAGAGGCATATGCTGTTTCCCTGACAGCAGGCCCAGGGGGAGGCCTTGCAGAGGCATGCCAAAGAGTGGGTATGCCTCCGTATCAGGGGCATAAGCAATCCATCTGCAGTGATGTGGAGACCACGTCACCACAAGGGATGGGGGTAGGCTGCATCTATAAAATGCCATAATAGCTACCAGGATATCTGCTCCGTGAGTATCTCTCACTTCTTCAGAGATGAATGGGCCAGTAGATTGTGGGTAGCTAATGTATGGCAGACAGAGGATGCCAAAAAAAGTACAAATAAATTAAAGAAAAAAAAAGAAGTGCAAATATTTCTTCAGGTAATACTATTTTTATGGAACTATACAAGCATTTTTTTTCATTTCTTAAACCTGCATGGATACATATCTGGTATTGTAATCAAAAAGTGTCACTATTAATATTTTCTACAACTATCACTTCTGTACCTTTTCTACATTTAACCCGTTTTGAGAAACTACAGTATAACAGCTATTCTCTTTCTCTTTGGTTGCGCCTCTTAATCCTGGCTTGGATATAGGGGTTCTGGGGTATTTTAATGTAGATACAGCCAACGTAAAAGGAGGTTGCTGTGGTGCCTCCTAAAGCACGTCTCGTCTCTGCAGCTCATTCTCAGACAAGGCTGACTTTGAATGGAAGGTTTGCCATTAGGAGTCTCTGTTGATAAATGAAATGAAAAGCAATACTAACTGTTAATACTAGGCCTTCCTCTTTGTACTGCCACCACACCACTTAATCGCTTTGGTGTTGTGTCTTCATTCTTACCCCTGCTATGGGCAGATTTAATGGTGCCCTGCATTACCTCAGCTCTTCATTCACATATGAAACAATACATGGCTGACTCAATTACATTCAGCATTTACTATAAGAAAGTATAGAAAGGCTGATACTTTTATTTACAATTAAAACTACTCTTCTTTCTGACGTTTTGCTACGATTTGTGATTTATAATAGCATCAGGATCAGAGGTATGACTCCCACAAAGTGGAAGCTGATGATTACAATTTCATGTTTGAATGCCTACAGCATAGTCTGTGGTTACAGGTTTTCTGTGTATAAGTGATGATGGCCACATGCTTGTATAGCAGGCATTCTCCTCAGCCATTTATTTTATAACATCAAAAGGTATTTTACAGACAACTACTTGCTTTTCTGCTCCTGAGGTGAGTTTGTGGATTTATGACCATTCCATAAATGAACTCCAGCAGTTTTTCCTGTGGTGGTCTGATGTATGAGACTTATGATCCCTCAATAGCGCTGATTACATAGCTGGAGGTCCCTCTGGCCTGCTGTACTTCACCAGGCCTTATGCTTCCACTGGTTCATTTTAAATGCTACTGTCTTAATTGTGTCACTTAATAAATTATTGTCTTTAGGCAGCTATTCTCTAGGCTTGACCACAGTTTTTTTCCTGCTGTTATGGCAACATGACTTACCGGTTAGGATGAGGTACTGTAAATGAGGTACATCCTGCAGCTCTGTGTGTGTAAATAAGTTGTATCCTGCAGCTCTATGTTTGATTCCCACGACTCCCATTCATATTCTCTGTGACTGTATGTTGTTAAAACCACAGCACCCAGATTACACCTGAAAGCAAGCAGTTATGATTAGTGTGTCTTAATAAAGGCTGAACAAAAATTTGCAACACGTGTACTATCTTTTTTGTGTTCTACCTTGAGAATTGCACAATGCCTTATATTTGCATAATACAAATATCTCCATATATTATAATATTTTAATATTTCTGAGATGTATTGTAGGACAAAAGCAAGCATTTTTTTTATATTGGCATCACCTGACAAGACTATATATACAAAAAGTTTTGCAGTATAATTTGTAGTTTTTTGTTCTAATGCATATTATCCATTCTGTGAAAATCTGTACAGCTGAGAGGTATGAATTGTTATATTCATTTTAACAGCCTGTATCTGCTTTAGTTAGGGGTCTTTAAGCCTATGTTAGTAATGCCACTATTTTGCTGTTTCAGTGGTCTAACTGTTGGTATTAAACCCTAGGTTCATGCTTATGTACTGAGTGTTTGTTAGGCTAGTTCAGGACCAGTCTTTGTATTAAGGCAGTTCCAGGCCAGTCAGTGCAGAGCTAAGGGTCTAAGAATTCAAAAGCTGCTATTTGCTGTGATCTTTTAAATTACTGTTGCATTGTAATAGTTCCATTAAAACGCACATAAGTATTATTTTGCAGTCTTTCCACTTAAACTACTCATCAGTCTAAAGAACATCTGATAAAACTAAATGTACTGATATTGAGTGCACTGATTTTTGTATTAAATTAATGATTTTTTTTTACTATAATTAGTTTGTTTCTTGCTAATGAGAGACAAAGGTTTCCAGGCTAAGTGTTTTGTATTAATCTTAGTCAAGTGCAACCAAACATTATCCTAAAGCTGAAATCCAAGCATTTATAGTTACCCCTGCCCCCTGAGTCATTCCTGTGGGTATCATGGGCCAACACTTTCTACTACTTGTGTAACCAGCCTGACTGAGATGGGCATCTTGAGACAGTGTAAGAACTGCCTCATGTGGTCTGAATGAGTGAGAGATGTATCTGTATAATATTTTTGGAGGCAAAAATCTCACACACAGTAAACTCAGACACCAAAATCTTTATCAGTACCTTACATATCACACCTCTTAAGGCCATCACAATGCACATAATCCATCATATGACGAGATTCCAAAGATTAACTTGCCTAAGCCACAAAGACCTTCACCACAGGCACAAAACACACTCAACAAGTTAAGCCTATCTCCTCATATAGCATGCAGAGTCCCAAAGTCAAAGAGGCTGAGTCCGCAAGGCAGGCATTGACCCAACAACCATTCTTGTTATAGGTGACTCCATTGTAAGACATATAGATGTACCTCTTACCAGGCTGAGCAAGGAAAGAGTGATGGTTTATAGAATCATCAGAGGTTACTAGACTATCAACCTGGAGGTCATTTCAAGCCTAGCTATTTCATCCCAATGTAATACCATAGATACTCTAATCAATACCCAGGATTGTATCTAGTAATGACTGCCCATGCCAAAGAGAGTTGTGGGCGCTATACCCGGTAAGACTTTATGGTGACCCACCCACTCGTCCAGGTTCCCTTTCAACAGTGTCATAGAGGTGTTCTGCTTCACATGAATTGGCAGCCTATTCCAAAAATGCAGCAGTCACTGGGAGACAAATCTGTCCCTCCAGCACATCCTATTCAAGTTGCAGGCCATATTTAGGTCCCTGGAATGGGTAGGTCTAGTCCCATTTGACTTACGGATGTGCAGCAGATTCATTAGGTTTGGGTCGGAGAT
Organism: Protopterus annectens; assembly: GCF_019279795.1. Lineage (NCBI taxonomy): Eukaryota > Metazoa > Chordata > Ceratodontiformes > Protopteridae > Protopterus > Protopterus annectens. Next base: position 1,280,823,970 of record NC_056746.1, on the reverse strand, counting down.
TGCTTTGCAGCCCAGGCATAAGTCTCCCCTATGAAGTCTATATGATACAGAGTATAGTGCAGAGAATTTAGTCGGTCTGTGTAAGGCACATGCTGGAGTCCCTTGATCTTCTTTGTTAGAAACCTCTGAGGTCTCTCCAGTTCCTGCAGGTGCTTCATACAGTAAATGACAAACAGAGCATTATAGTCAATTATGGGCCTGATTAGTGACAAGTATAGAGGGGTTAAAACCTCCTTTTCTCTAGAGGTGATGCCTTTGCTAATCAAATGTTCTATGTAGAAGACCTCCCTTACTACAGCAGACGCATGGTGGTCAAAGTTAAGGTCACAGTCTACTTGTGATCCCAGCTCCCTTACCACTTCGTAGGTACACAGGGTATTATTGTTAATTTGATAGTGTGAAGGGACATTGTTTTTACTGAAGGGAATGATGATGAATTTCTTTGCATTCAGTTTGAGACCATGACTAAGACACCAGTTGTTGGTCTGCAGAACACCCTCCTGAAGTATACTGACATAATTTGGGGATTTAATAACTGCACCCACTTTGCTATTTGTAGACTTAGTCAGGCACAACCCCTTAGTTTTGATCTGAACTTCTGAGAAATATATACCGAACAGTAGGGGGCCCAGTACTGACCCTTGTGGCACCCCACTGGTAACGGGTCTGCTGGTTTATGTGGAGTCACCCACTTTGATAGTTTGTGTCCGGTTTGTGAGCCAGTTAGAACCAGTCTTACAATGAAGGGGTTTTCATTCAGTTTGCTAAGTTTATCAGTAATGCCTGAATGTGGGATTGTGTCAAAAGCCTTTGCCAGGTCAAAGTATGCTGTGTGCACAGACTTGTTCTCGTCAATGGTCTTGGTCACATTTTCAAAGAAATCCAACAGATTTAATAGGTGGGATTGCTCTTCACGAAGCACAACTGGGTAGCTATGGTTTAGTGGTCACTTATCTCTTTATTTATGAGGTTTATAATGATACGTTTTATGGCCTTACAGATGAGGCTGGTTAGGTTTTTGGGTCTGTAATTCCCCGGGTCTGTTGCTAGGCCACCTTTGTGGAAGGGAATAACTGTTGCTGTTCTCCATTCCATAGGAACAAAGCCTGTGACTAAAAAGGGTACATAATGGTGATGCTAGTTCATGTTTTACCCTGTTTAGAAGGCAGCCTGGGATGTCGTCTGGTCCCACATATGCTGTGTTTTTTGCCTTGGACAAGGCTTTGAGGACCTGCTCTTCAGATATGTAGGGTAAAGGGGGTTTGGGGGAAGGTTTGGTGCATGTTAGGAGAGGATAAGGGAGTGAAATTTTCATCAAACCTATCCACTTGCAGGTTTGCTATCTCTGTGGGGTCAGTGTGTGTGATACCGTTGGTCACCAGTTCTGCACATGCTTGGGTCCTACCCTTTGGGTTACGTATGTAGCTGCAAAAGGCCTTATGGTTATCCTTGGCAGTACTTGCTAAGTTTCAGTCAAAGGAGCCCTTGGAGCATTTGACAAGTTGTCTTATTTGTCTGTTGAGGCTGAAGAGGGTGCTCTTCCATTGCTGGGGCCTTGTCTTTGCTTTCTTTGACAGCAAAATTTTGAGTTTATTGTAATTTGTTGATGCTGGATGTTCACCATGGCAGCTTGTTTTTACTTGGGGCTCTAGCTTTGACTCTTTCAGGTACAGCTGAGTCTATTCACTTATACAAGTAATTGCACAGGGCTTTAGTGTAAGCTTCGGCATAGTTACCACTTGGAATGCATTTTTACCTTCACCTAGGAGGGTATAATTTACCTTAGTGAAGTTTTTTAGTCTGATTTCACCGCTTGTGAGTTCTGGTGTTAGTGTCAGCTTGAAGGTGACTGATTTGTGATAAGTTTTAACTAATGAGGGTCCAACAGTTGTGGCGGTGCATCTGTTTGACATGTTGGTGTGGACCAGATCCAGAATGTTTGTACCCCTTGTTGGGGTATGGACAATTTGTTCCAGGGCACTTGAATTAACAAGTCAAGGAACTTTTGCGTTAGTGAGTTAGGGCTAGCATAGGTTTCCTATTTGATGGTGGGATAATTGAAATCCTCCATAACCAGTGTGTTTGGTAAAATATGGATTGTCTCTAGTTTGGTCAAGTATGCTTCATGAGCATCATGAGCCAGAGGGGGAACTATAACTGGCTATGACTTGAATGGGGGTCTTACACACTGTAACCTGGACCTGTAGTAACTCCATGGAGTTTTCCAGTCTAACTAGATGGGAGGTGAATTTCATTCTAGCATAGATTGAAACACCGCCTCCTTTGGTTTTCACACATTCATTTTGCAATCTAAAGGTGTGGAAGGCATTGTAGCCTTGCAAGGCCATGGCACTCTCTGAGGCCTTGAACCAGGTTTCTGGGACTACACAGACATCTACATCTTATAGTGATAGAAGTGCTTCCAGGGAGTGCAGTTTTTGGTTTAAGCTCCTAGCATTTAGCAGCATGACCCTTATGTCATTGGGTATTTTCACATCAGTAATGTTTTTGAGAACTTGCCTAAAAAAGGCACTATGGGGGAGTTAAGAGCCTTTGCCAGCAGCCATAAGCCTAGAGATGCTAGGTGCAAAACGTCTCTGGCAAAGCAGAGATGTTTGTCAACCATGGCTTCCCAGGCTGACAGGATCTGGATCCCCCTTTGAATGACACCAAAAACTGAAACAATTATTGAAATCAGTCATTTTTTGTTTATACTGTGTGGCATCATTCTAGGTGAGGGTAGTATGCTGCTCAAGGCTAGGGACATACCTTCTTGGGACATATACTCATAGAACTCAGCCATGTCTCTCTTCATATAGTCCAGTGAGATACATCTCAGGTCATTCACACCAACATGAACTATGACAGAATCATAACAGTAACTGTTGCTGAGAGACTTGAGTGCATGTGTGATCTGACGGATCTTGGCACCGGACAGGCAACTGACCATGGCTTTCTCCTTGTCCAACTTGGTGAGTGGGACATCCGTGTGTCTCACTGTTGAGTCTCCAATGGCAAGAAAATTTGTTTTTTGAGTGTTGCATCTTACTGGCTTGGTGGTTGAGAAACTGGTGTTGCTATGTGTTATGGGTCCTGTGAGGACTGTGTTAGTTGTAGCAGTGTGGTATTTTGTAGGTCTTTGGTGTTTTGGTAAGTTTTTTGAGAGAACCTCTGCATATGTGGATTTATGTGTTTGATGCATACTATGTGTATGAGTAGTGATACTATGTGCATATGTAGTGGTGTGTGAGTTGACATCCTTCTCCGTGTTAATGTTTTGAGTGATGAGAACATGGATTCTAGATTCTTAGTGTAAATACATCTCTCACACTCTGTACTAGAGTGAGTTATTAGTAGAGGGTTGTCAGTGTACATGAGGCAGTTGCTACACTGCCTCAAGAGACCCAAGTAAACAAGTTTGACAGGAAAAATAAGGGTAGTCCAACAGTCCATAATGCTAGGTTGAAGACTGTTGTCACTAGGGGTGGCTATTCAGAATCAATCATGGAGGAGCTCAGTGGATGGATATTTCTGCTTAGGTTTTATGGGAAATTTGTTGAATTTAAATGTCCGGCTTTGGTACACAACTCTGCGACGTGCAAACAGGCAGAAACCTGCTCAAATGCCGGGCCTAAATACCAGAAGCTAAAAACTTGAAAAAAACTTTAAAAAGATTCAAAAGGACCACTGAAGATGCTTATAGTATAAAAGTAGGCAGCAGGCAATAAAAAAATGTAGTAAATAGTATAAATAGACAAAAAAAAGCAAAAAATAAATAAATAAATAAAAAAACAGGCAACTTATGTTTTTTGAAACCTCAGAAGCACAGAAGCATCTAGTCATCTGGTAGCTCAGCTAAAAGTTGTGGTTGATAGCCCACCTCAGTTCAGCTCGGTACAAACAAGCTCCCTTCTTGTTTTTGTTGATTACAAAGCTTGTTTTAATATCTGTATACCGGTTAATTGTTACAGCAATAAAGTGAAAAAAAAAAAAAAGAATGTTCAAAATTCTAGGTTTCCAAATTTGTTGTAGGGCTTTGGTATCTAGATTCACTGGCATAATTTCCTTCAAGCCGATACATATTTTGTTTTATAACCTATCTTATAACTCTTGAACCTTCAGACCCACACCCCTGACTATGCCCCTCCCCCAGGCTGTATCCCAGGAGTCCATGGCTAGCATCTGATTGCATAAGCAGGACTTTTCATGCCCACCATGACATTTTTTTTGTGATACAGGTATAAGGGGAATGGTGGAATGGGGGGAATCCAGAGATGCAGAGATGCATGTGCTACCATTTCCTGTTTCTTTGGTATCATTGTACTGTCCCCATTTCTAGTCTGGCTAGAGGCACCATCAGCTGTGGAGAAAACCATGCATGTCAGTATGCTTAGAAACTTTTGTGATGTGATGAAGCATACCTGTGCTGTGAAACACAAGAGCTAGCTCATTACAGCCACCTTCTCTTTGGGTCAAAATGCTTTTTGTCAGTATCTAGTCATGCCCCAAGGAACCAGGTTAGTTGCCTGGGAAACAGCTGAGATTTTTGAAAATCTACGGAGAGTCACAGAGAAGTCTTCTTCAGAGACAGCTGTCTAGTTGCAAATAAATAGGAATCTCTTTTTTTTCCTACAAAAGGCAAGTACTGGAGCTGGGCATTTTATAATTTTAGCTTCACAACTCAACTCAACCTAACAACCATCCAGACAAATACCATAAAAATACATTAAAAACTAAAACCCGCAAAAAATAGCTCCTGGCAACCTGCTTTCTGAATACCTCAGTATCGGTGCTGTCACCATTTGCTACCCCATATCTATCCTAATTAATAGATCCATTATAGAAAACTGTATCTCGCCCCTATGAAAAGCTTCCTTGAGAATACCATTGCACAAAGGTGGCACAGCCACCAAATTGTCAAACTATTGCCCTATAACAATCCTTCCTCTCCTCTCCAAAGTACTTGAACAATGTATACATCAGCATGTCCTAGCCTTTCTACTTGATAACCACCTATTTTTGTCTGCCTGACATGGCTTTTGATCCCACCACAGCACCAAACCTTTCCTACTCCATTTCCTAGATACCAAAAATCATAGTAAATACTCTGATGTAACTTGCAGTTTCCCAGATTTCTGAAGAATGTACAGAGTTTTGCCTCATATTTTTCGTCTGTTCCTCATAAATTTTGTGTTTTTTCTGACTAATCACTGATGTCTGAAGTCACTAAATAATGACAAACATTTGATTTTCAGACTTTATATCCTTCAGAAAATGCATGCTAACATAAAACCTGTTATTCTACCAACTTTATAGGTTTATAAGAACAATGTTTACAATCTGTCACTATTTTTAGGTCTTTGTTCCTACATTACTCTGGGCTTTGTCCAAATTTCTTGTGCTAAAAGGTTGAGAGGTATGATTTTCTCAGATAATTTTGTCTCCATTCTTTTCCTGGACTCATCAAAAGCTTTTGACAAGATCTTACATCAAATACTCCTCCAAAGCCTAAATCTTATAGGCCTGACAACTCCCTGAACTAGCTGGTTCACCAGCCACCTAAACAGTCGCACCCAGTCTGTAAAATGGAATGAGTCCCACTCTGCCTTCTTTCCATTCACTACAGGAATCCCTTAAAGCTCCATACCTCAGCCAGTACCTTACAATATTTTATTAATGATGTGCAGAAAAAACTCACCATAACACAATACACTGATGACATAACTTTAGTTTGCTCATCCCCAAATCTTCCCAACTTAAAAAACATCACAAGGGGAGCTTTCACCTCTACAGAAAACTGGCTAAATAAATCTCAGTTGCTCCTAAACCCCAGCAAAATCAAACTAATCCTATTCCTTTCCAAAACATAAAAAAAACACTGACCTTAATATTATCCCCGCAAACAACACAAAAATTGAAAATGTCACAAACACAAAATTGCTTGGAGTTATAATATATAAGTTAAAATTTGATCTGCACATTGATACTGCAGTCAGAAAGACACACTGCAAACTAGACTCTCTTTCCAGAGCAAAGCACCTGCTAATTGACCATTGTAATAAAATGGCTACCACCCCCCCTTCTTCTTATCCTTCTACATACCTCAGCAATTTTCACAGAACGCTTCATCCAAATACAAACTAGAAAGTACCTTCAACAAAATTAGCAAATTCGCCTGCAACCTCCCAGACCACTCCCACCATGGTGTAGCACTCAATACCCTCAACTGGCTTGAACTTCCTCAGCATGTTACCCTCTCCCAGCTACTTTCAGCAGACAAATAATTCACCATTCACTTAAAACACTCTCGCTGTCAAATCTCATCCAATGGCATGCACCAAATAGAACTCCAGGATCCTCCTGTTGCTAATAAAGCAAATAATTATTATGGTGACTCACTATTCTCTGTCATCATCTTTAAGGCATGGAACTACATTAGACTTTTAAATAACCTGCAGCAATTCACACCCTCCCTAAAATATCACCCAATGACTAATAAACTATGCAACTGTGCCACACCTACAGTTTGACATATGCTAGCCTAACTCTCTAACTGTCATCTATGAATTTTATTTATTTAACATTTGTTTACCAGGAAAGTCCATCTGAGATAGAGCCCATTTGCAGAGGAGACTTGGGGAGAAATGCTCCAGATGTATGTCTTTGGAATGTGAGAGGAAACCAGAGCACCTGGAGAGAACCCATGCGAACATAGGGAGTACATGCAGACTCTGCACAGAAGGCACCCCAGCTGAGAATCGAACCAGAGAACCTTTTGCTGTGAGATGACAATGATAACTGATGCACCACTGTGTCTCCCAATATATATTAATATATATTAATATATATTAATATAGTATTTTTGATTTTACTCACAATATATTGAAACCATGAACATCTTTAATCTGATATGCTTTGCTAATAGTGTTTGTTGACTATTTGCTTTGAAATACTTTGTAAATAATGTTTACTGACCTTTTTTTTTTTGAATTGACAAAAATGTATTTCTATCCTTGTTTTGGAGCTTTTCTCCCCTGGGCCACAGCTGAAAATGGGCATTTCAGTTCCTAAATGGACTTTCATGGTAAACAAAGGCAAACAAATAAATAATAAGTACTTTGGGTGTAAATGATAAACCAAAGGATAAGGAGATTAACTGGAAGTCGGATTCTCTTGTTTCAGACTGGATGCATTGCCTGTTTAGTTTGGTGGTGGGTATATGTTGTCAGTAGCCTTCAGCTCCAATCTTACCATGAAGGTTTCAAGGAGGAGGAGCATGAAATGCTTACAAGGAAAGAAATTTCAACAAAGAACCATTTTAGAAACTTATTTACCTTTGACAAATCAGAGATTGGACTCCCAAGATCTATTTTTGCTTAAAACCAAGAGCAGTAATAAGTAAAACAGTTTGCCCTTTTGTAGATATGATATTCTGTCTCTCTCTCTCTCTCCATGGCCCTGTGCCATAAGTCATCTTTCAACAGGTGTGGTGCTAAGTGTCTTCCTCTGGGCAGTGGAGGGATCCATGCAATTTTTTTTTTTTTTTTTTTTTTTTTGAAATGCAGTCTGCACCCTTAGGTTCATAGGTGTGTACAAGGCTAATGGCCCTGGAGCCTTTACAAGCCTAGCCCATATAAGTGCCCTGGCATCGCTGCTGTCCAATGTTAGTTCCCAGTGCCTCTATCAAGTACAGCATTCCATTAAATGTGGCTATGATATAGTGGATAGCTCCTATAAGGTGTCAGCTTCAGAGTCAGAGATACAGGCATGTTTGTCTGATGACTACCCTCCTGCTAGATTATGTTGAAGCTCGGCTCCTCAATACCCCACTTGAGAGAGAGTTACTTTTTAGACCCCATACAGAACAGGTGTTTAAAAATCTGGTGGAGAAGGGCAAGATTATGCAGTGAGTAAAACCATGCTCCATGCCCCACCTGTAACAGAAAGTATCCCCAAAAGTCATCCCTCCCCTAGAAGGCAGAAAAAATGGAAAATAAATTAGGGGAAGAAAACCCAGTATAAGAATAACTGGACTAACAACAAGATAGCTTGGAGGCCCTCAAAGCTTAGCATCCACGAGGCAGTATCTGTATCTCAACAGAGCACATCCCTTCATTACCATCCAAGATTGTACCCCAGCCTGCAATCCCTTCAACTAACCTACCCACTTGAAATCCCAATCAGACAAGAAGGGGATGTCTAGTTAAGCAGTTTTGTCAAAGAGTGGAGAAAAATATCACAAGATAACCTGGGTTCTGAAAATCTTCATCATAACCCAGAGACTGCCCATGCTATGGAATAGACTTCCCATACATGTCAAGCATTGCACCTCACTGGTCCTCTTCAAGAAAAATCTTCATGAGTGGATGGGAAATAGAAAATTCACTCTGGGGATCACTCCAGTGTCTCTACTTGACAGAAGCACTGGGAACTAAGGTCGGGTGGTACAATGCCAGGGTAATCCTATGGGCTAGGCTTGTAAAGGCTCCAGGGCTATTAGCCTCGTACACACCTATGAACCTATGAAGGCCCATCCAACTCATACTGCGGCAAGATGGCAGATAGCTGCTGTCTGGACATGTTGAAACTGGATTTCAGTATGGTTGCCAATTTCCTATATGCAGGTGGACACAAATGATGTCATTCTTAGAACAGGGGCTGATCTCATACACCAACAATGAGGAATACAAACCCTGCCCATAGAAATCAAGCTCTGTACATTGGAACTAGATGGCCAGAGAGAGGCATTAGACTGACTATTCGCTGGAGGATTTGTTCTTGGAAAGAAATGCTATCATTTGAACATGTGGTGACCATGACCGTTACAATACCAAAGGCTTTGGTGCAATATGCAGACATCAGTGTTGGGGGCACTTGAGCTTAGGGAGGTCTTTTGCTTCTGATGGGATATTACCTTCCTCCCTTACATAATTCTCACATGAACACCTTCTCTTCTTCCCTCCTTTTCTTCCGAGGCGTCTGTGGCAGACCATGCAGATGTCACAGTGGCCTTTGTCAAGATGTAGTGTTATTTGGTTAAGATATTCTTTAAGAGTCCTTGATCTCTGTCAGTAGTCTTCTTCGTGAGGTGTGCAAATTGAGGCTAGTTAGGTTTATCATGCTTAAGCCCCAAACGGAATAAACACTGGGTGAGGAAGACTTTATGCAGGATTTGCTTCCTACATGAAGAAGCTATAACTTTTGACATATATACCTGAGACCCAAAAAGCTGCAACAGTTATAGATAGAGTATAATCAAAGAGGTAAGAATGCTTCCCCAATGGGGAACTTTTTTTTTTGGAGTTTTTTCAACAATGGGGTTCTTATCTGAAAACTCCAGAAGCTAGGCTGAAGCAATGGACTGATGAATTCTAGCAGAATACATATTAATCTGCAGGCAGATATGCTTGCTATACAACTGATGTGCTGAAATCCAGGTCAGACGATATCTGCCTAGCTTCGGGGGGGGGGGGTGCAAAGTTCTGTTCTGGAAGCCAGGCTAAATCTTAGAACTGTGACAGCATCCCCAAAAAGTTATAACTATTGTAACAGTTGACAATACAAAGGGCACTATGATCTACACTTATATTCCTAAACAGACCCTGGCAAAGCTGATGGTTTTTGGTATCTATGTATCTTACACTGTGGTCACTGTGATGGTACATCTATGAGCACAATAAGATTCATGGAGACTGGTCCAGATTGTGAATATGAAAGAAAGCTATAGAAGATTTCATGAACAATGCTGATGCTTCCAAATATTTGCTATTAGACACACCTGATCTACATGTGGAAAATAAGGCTGAGAAACCTGTTGTGATAACACGTGAAGAGCACTTATCCTTACTTGTGATGAAAGAAAATGTTATGGAATATATACAGCTTCCTCTTGTCACCAATCTAGGTGTGATTAAGATGAAAGGCAGTGTCAGTAGCTCAACAGGTAAAACATTTGCTTTTTAGTGGAAAAGGCTATGGGTTCTCTTCTCACATGTGGCTAACTTTTGTCTAGCAGTGGTGTAGAGGGTTAACTCTGTGAGCTGTAGTTCCTATCAGACTAGGTTTGATTCCTTCAGCTCTGATTTGCCTATTGTCTAACCATAAGCAAGTCACTTAAACAGACTTAGGGGCAACTATGAATTTGGGCTGGGCTCCTCAATGGTACCCTAGACTGCAAGCTTAGCAACTACCTTTGAACCCCCTAATTACCTAAAAACTATGTTTAGCATTTGTTGAAAGCCTGTTCCTGGAAAAGAGTAAGAATATTCTCTGATTCCACCAAAGACGTAGTAAGAAGTTAGAAACTGAAACAACGTCTTACTGCTGCTAAACACAGAAACCTTAACGTTTTCTTATTGTATACTACCAAAGTGAAAACTGCAATTAATGCAAGGCGTTACTGACACAAGGCAGTGAGATACAAGTAACTGGGTACTCATTGAGTAATACCAGCTGATACAGTTTGTTTCAGAGTTCCTTGAAGTACATTTAATTAGTTTACAGTTCAAGCCATTGCTGTGCCCTTAAACTACTTCTGATGTTGACCTCCCACTGCAAGAGATGACCGACTTCAACCCAGAAGAGTCTGTAATTGTTCAAAGAGTTTCTCTGAAGCCTCTGGAAGTAAATGGCCTTCTGGCTCTGGAAAATGGCTTTACCCAGATTCCACAGCTCTAGGTACTGTTGCCAGGCTGGAAGGGATTTTATCTTCATGTAATTCGTCCAGGTATTTTCAGATTATTTCATTGCTGCTTTTATGTCAAGAGATACCCAAAGGTAGTTAATTCTGTGGCTTTGCATTCCCTCAGGAAAGTGGCATGGTCTAGGGCCTCAAAGTACTTCTTGTAAAAAACAGGATATGGAATCAGAGTGACAACTGGCAGCAAGTTATTGACTAACAATGGAAAATGTAGCAAAGTTTGCATATAGTGGGAAGGATCTTACCTAAAATATGAACAAGAGATTTGCTCGGCCATTTTTCTCTACATGTTGTAAGGTGAGCGATAGGTTGCCAATATATCATGTAGGAGTAGGTTATTTGTCTTAAGGACGTTTCTAAATGTACCTTGGGTGGAAGGGATCCCTGGTTTTAATTTTATTTCAAAGGAAACTGCTTTATGGTCAGACCTAACAGGTGAATAAAGATATGCAAGGGACAGTGCAAGATGCTCCCATATTGGTAAGGAAAAGATCCAAGATTTCTTCTGCGGCATTTATATTGACAAAGTCCAGGAATTTCTATGCTTGTGCACTAGTGGTGGTGTAGGTTTCCCAGTCTATAGCTGGATAGTTTAATCACATAGGATAACGGCAATGGGTTTAATACTGAATGATTCGGGTTTATATTAGAACATCAAAGTCTTAAAGCGTCGAATATTCTAATATCAACCCCTATTCAGCGAATGCTTAAAACATCGAAAATGCAGAACAGCAAAAAATATAGAAGAAACAAACTGGTAACCACGAAAATATCTGCAACAAATGCAAGAACTAGTTCTGGAGTACGTTGCACGTACTGCTATTTGATTGATTTGTTATTTAAAGCGCTGTCTCGCGCTATTTTAAAATGTCTCTGAGGAAGCTTTCTGATTCAGGAAGTGAAAACGCTGTATTTTTGTGTTTTTAATAAAATCTAATTTGTGGCTGGTCCTTGCATTTTTTGCAGTTATTGACGTGGTTACCAGTTTGTTTCTTGTTGTTTCTACAGCTTATGGAGAGCGGTTGTGTTTGGTCAACTGAGACGCCTGAAGTCTCTTTTGCTACAAAAAATTGAACTGCTCAACAGTCGCTCAGCTACTAGAGGATGCATACGAGAGCACAGGAGGTACAATTGTCCAAGCAAATGATATACCATCTGCTTCACCTTCAACTGACACTCAAAATTCTATTCCGCCAGGACAGGCGGTTAGAGTATCTTGTTCGAATGGTACTGATATGGGATCTATGTTTCAACCCCGAACGGGCGATGGTTCTGCAGTACGTAAAGAGGCACTTATTGGCGAGAGGACAGTGTTTGACTGGATTAACAACACAGGTGACTTTTTCCGGTTTAACAACTTAAATGTAGATTCCTCGTCGGTGCAGGATACTGCCTTGGCGGTACAACCAACAATCTCTTTAACTGACAAGTTAAAAACTTTAGACTTAAAAACTTTGAAGTTACGTAAACTACAACTGGAGGTGTCATACTTCAGACAATGCATCTCTGATGGTATTATACCAAAAGGACTGAGGTCTAACTTTTCTCCTTCTAGTATTATTAACTCCAATGCTTTTTTGTCTGATTTAAAATGTTTGTTCCAAATGCAGGGCATACAGCTTATGGAGTTATTGGTTAAACATTATGAGGGGATGATAAAATGTTTGTCTGATGAAATATGTCTCTTAGATGCCGAAATTAAGATTGATGTTGCCTTCGAACAAATTAAGTTTGACCATTCACGTATCTTTACTAGTATTGATACGTACATGGTCAAACTGAAATTAAACAAATCAAAGAAACTATATAGGGATAGGCTTTCTTATTCTAGGGACAATGCGTTCCCGAATTTAAAACTGAAGGCAACAACCGACAATAATGGTGGCACAGAGCAAATAGAAGATGTACAGGAAGGTCATGGTAGTTGTTGTAACGCTCCTGAAAATACACAAGCTGAGCAACCCCTCCGTAGGAGTAATAGGAACTTAAACAGGAGACAAAATACAGGGGCTAACATGCCATTCGAAAATCCTGGGCCTTCTAGTGAACAGAATGTGAACAACCCTAATGAAAACAGCAATAATTTTTTAGGGAACAAGACCAAACAGAAACAATACAGGGGGAAAAAGAGTTGGAAATAACCAGTGACACTACGAGTACTAACTCACTTGGTTACCCTAAAATTGTTTCAAATTCTAAAGGAGACTTTTTAATTTACAATTTTTCAAGTTTGCATTTAGAACCTGAATTAATTGAGTTGCTGGCATTAGGGAATACTTTTGTTCCTTCAAAGAAATGTGATGTAGCTAAAGTACTTTTGGACCTCAAATGTTACACTAGAAAACTAAATTTGAGGTTGATTTTCAATGGTACTGAATTTCTTAGTGAGAATAGGTTAAGACTTTCAAGTGTTTTTAATCCACCACTGCATTTGACCCTTAAAATGTTTAGATATAAGGCATATGATTAACTCTAACAATTTTAATGTCAATAAATTTAATATTACAAAAGAACAACTATCAGCCCTTAGTTCACTACGGTTTGCAGATATCCGGGTTATTAAACCAGACAAGGGCGGTGGATTGGTAATATTTGAGAAAAAAGACTACAGTGAACGCATGTTGAAAGTTTTATTAACTACATCCTATGAAAAAGCTTCAGTTAATGAGCTAAATAAGAGTTCAAAAAGAATTAGAGGCTACCTTCGTGATCTTTATATTAATGGTAGAATTGACCAAGATATTTATAAATATCTTGACATTTTATTCCCTAGAACACCTATTATGTTTGGTATCCCCAAGGTTCATAAAAACCTTGGGGATCCTCCAATGAGAGCTTTAATTGACGGGCGTGATTCAGTAACATACCCTTGCTCTAAGTTTATTGACTCTTTGTTGAAAAAATATGTTGAACAAATACCAACTATTTGCAAGGATTCATGGTCATTTTTGTCTGACATTAACAACTTTGGGGAAATAGGGGAGAATAATTTCTTAACAATAGATGTTGTAGACTTATACACATCTATACCCCACCTTGAAGCATGTGAGTGGATCGAGCTCCTTCTAATAGAGTTAGGGGCTTTACCCCATGAGATTGATAACATCACAGAAATCTTAGATATCATTTTGTCATCAAATTTTTTCATGTTTGAACATGAAGTTTACATCCAAAAGAAAGGAGTAGCTATGGGCTCCCCTTGTGGTGGAGCCGTAGCTAACTTAGTCATGGCCTTTTGGGAGAGGAAATTCGTACTTAACAACGCAGAGTGGAACAATAGAATTTCCTACTACACTCGATTCCTGGATGATATTTTCCTATTATTCAAAGGAAATTCCAGTGAAGCAGAAAAATTTGTTGAGTTTTTAAATAGTTCAACAACCTTCCTGAAGTTTACTTATAACTTCAACACGGAGGTCATCAACTACTTGGATGTGAAACTGTCAAAGAATAATCAGAATAACTTACTTAATTCTGTCATTTACAGGAAGGACACTTACATTAACTCATTTCTTCATTTTTCCAGCTCCCATCCACTAAGACAAAAAAGAGCTATTGTCAAAGGACAGCTTGTTAGAGCTGTCCGGATGTGTAGTGAGCTGGAAGATTTTTGTAGTGAATGTGAGTTTTTAAAAGATTCCTTTTAATACTTTGATAGATGACCTGATAGATGAAGTTTGTCACAAAAGATCTAGGGGATTCTTTAAACCTTTGTTGTCCTCTACTTATCCAGCTATTGGAAATGTTGATGAAAGTGTGTCTAGCACAGTAATTGAACCAACGAATGTTGTCCCGTGTAGTTTCATCACAACATTCAATGTTGATTCAGGACAGATATGTGATATTCTTTATAAGAACTGGGCTCTTATTAATAATAATAGTTCTTTATTTGAAAAACTGGGTGATAAACCACATATCGTCTTTAGACGTGGACAAAATATTAAAGATTTATTGCATTCTTTTACAGCTGATACTGTTACATCCAGAATTAAAGGATCGTTTGCATGTGGCTTCTGTAAATACTGCATGTACATAAAAACAGGAGTCTTTTGTGTTGCAAATAATACTAACAAAAAATATGCTATTACGCAAAGGATTGATTGTAATACTAAATCCATCATTTATATAGCATATTGTGCTTGCTGCCCTGCCTTCTATATCGGTAAAACCGATAGAAGGTTTAAGGACAGAATATACCAGCACATTTACGCCATTAGAATTGGCAACAATGAGAATGCTTTGGCCAAACACATTGGTTCATTTCCTGGCCATTCGTTCCAATTCATGGGTGTTGACCACTTACCTGAATCTTATAGAGGTGGCCCTGTGTCATTGAACCTGGAGGTACGTGAACTTTTGTGGCAACTCAAAATGAATGCTTTCAATACCCCAGGTTTAAATGAAAGTTGTAATATTGCACCATTTTTGAAATTAAAATCCCATAAGAGATAATTCTTATGTTTCAGTACATCATTTTATTGTAATTACAACTATAATATTTTTATGTTATTTGTTCTTACTAGTTGTATTTAATTACAATTTGCAGATAACATTAGCTGATTACAACATTTGGTTTCTGGACATCTTTGAATTTGGCCATCTTATTTGTGAATGTTGTCTACGTGACAAGTGGGGTTTTTATTATTTATTATTTTTTATTTAAATGCAGTTCCCTTGCACAGAGATGTGCCACAGTTTCTAATTGAGGGTTAGTGTTACCCGGGTATGGCATGTTAAAGTTGTGTTTCTACGTATGCACATTATTCAACTAGCTTAATTTGATTTATTTTATATATTTTATAAGTTTTGATGATGTAAAATGTGTCATTTGACAACATGATTTAGTTCTGTGCTATTTGATTGATTTGTTATTTAAAGCGCTGTCTCGCGCTATTTTAAAATGTCTCTGAGGAAGCTTTCTGATTCAGGAAGTGAAAACGCTGTATTTTTGTGTTTTTAATAAAATCTAGCGTTTAGCGTATTTGTGGCTGGACCTTGCATTTGTTGCAGATATTTTCGTGAAAATGCAGAACAGCGATTTTTTCCCAGGGAAACAATTTGCTGTTCTGAAACACATACACACAACACAAGCACACCAAAAAAGCAGCAATCCACACACATACACTTAAAATCCTACATCTAACCCTACACTAAACTGTACATGCACTACTATCTATCCACTTACCTTAACCCAAATTCGAACCCTAAGGTCCGTCACTATCGCACACTCACTTCACCTGCACCCTAACCCTAACCCTAACGTCTGTCACAATCGCACACTTACCTGACCCGCACCCTAACCCTAACTCACCTAACCCATGCCCTAACCCTCATGTCCACACAATCACACACTTACCTGAACCCAACCTGTAACTTTCCACCACAGTGCTGAAAATAGCGAAGCAACCAAAACAGCCAACCAAATTCTTTCCCTAGGAAAAAATTCAGTGTTCTGCAGCTTCACTATTTTCAGCATTCTCTGAATAGGGGGTTGATATTAGATCATTCAAAGTTTCAAGACTTCAGTGTTCTAATACAGACCCAAATTATTCTAGTTCCTGTTGATAGGCATTGTGGCTTTTTTAGGTCATAGAGAGGAGTTCTATAGCTGACTAATATACGGTATGAAATCTTCCTGATGGTTATTTGGACATGAAGAAGCTTGATATGAGTCTCGTCTGGATGTAGATTGAGACACCCCCCACTTTTTTTCCTCTTGCACAGTAGCTTGTCTAAACATGTGAATGGCATTATAGCCCTGCACAGTCAAAGTGTTCTCCACTGTTTTAAACCATGTCTCAGTCGCTACACAGATGTCAACATCCTCCATTGTGAGAAGGGCTTGAAGGGAATGGAGTTTCTTGTTTAGGTAACTAGCACTGATCAGAAACACCTTCATATTTTCCTTTGCTTGTTTCATTATGTTGGTAGGTTTAATCAGGTTGGTGTTGCCTAAAAAAGGCAGTATGGGGATGAACAATGTCTTTGCCAATAATCAGAACCCAACAGGGGACAGATGCAGGCCATCCCTGGGAAAGCAGTGTGGTCTGTTGATCACGCCCTCCCAGGCTGACAAATATTGGACCTCTTTCAATGATACCAAAAACTAAGGCAATTATTGAAATCAATTATTTTTGCTCATATGACAGCATTATCTTTGGAGAAGGTAGAATGTTACTCAATGCTAGGCTTATACCTGCCTTAGACACATGGTCCAAGATCCCCATCATGCTTCTCTTCATGTAGTCCAAGGAGGAATACCTCAAATCATTGACACCAGCATGAACTATGGCAGACTTGTACTGGTATTTGCTGTTCAAAGACCTGAGTGCATGTGTGGTCTGACAGATCCTGGTACCAGATAGGCTACTAACCAATCCAAATATTGACAAACACTCTGGTCACGTGGGATTTCAATTATCCCACCATAAACTGGGAAACCTACTCTAGCCCTAACTCACTTGCACAAAAAATCCTTGACTTTGTTAACTCAAATGCCCTGGAACAAATTGTTCAAACCCCAAGAAGAGGAACAAATACTAGATCTGGTCCTCACTGACATGACAAACAGATGCACCACTGCAACTGTTTTACCCTCATGAGTTAAATCTGACCACAAATCAGTCACCTTCAAACTAGCACTAACACCGGAACTCACAAAGGGTGAAGTCAGACTAAAAAACTTCACCAAGGCAAACTATACCCTCCTAGGGGAGGGTATAAATGCATTCCAAGCCCCACCACCAGCTGGAAGTGGTAACTACACCGAAGCTTACACTGAAGCCTTGTGTAATCATTCGTATAAGTGTATAGGCTCAGCTGTTCCATAGACAATCAAAGCCAGAGCCCCAAATAAAAACAAGCCACCTGGTGGACAACAAATGCAAAAAGTTGCTGCCTAAGAAAAGGCGAGGCCCCAACAATGGAAAAGCATCCTCTTCAGCCTCAACAGACAAATACGACATGTCAAATCCTCTAAGGGCAACTTTGATAAAAACCTAGAAAACACATCCAAGGATAACCATAAGGTCTTTCACAGCTACGTACATAGACTAAAAGGTAGAGCCCAAGCATGTGCCGAACTAGTGACTAACACTATCACACACATTGATCCCCCAGAGACAGTAAACCTGCTAGCAGACAGACTTGGTAATAATTTCACTCCCCTATCCCTTCCAAACTTATCACAAACCTTGCCCTCAACTTCCCTCCAGCCCTACATATCGAAAGAGCAGGTCATTAAAGCCTTGTCTAAGGCAAAAAACACAGACTCTATGGGACCAAACGGCATCCCAAGCTGTCTTCTAAACAAACTAGCATCACCATTAAGTACCCTATTTAATCATAGCCTATCCACAGGCTTTGTTCCTGCAGAATGGAGAACAGCAACAGTTATTCCACTCCACAAACAAAGGTGGCTTAGCAACAGACCCAGGGAGTTTTAGACCCCATAAGTCTGACCAGCCTCATCTTTAAGCCCATGGAATGTATCTTCATGGGCCTCACAGGTGACCTCCAAACCCTGGATCCAACCCAATTTGGCTTCATCAGTGGCAGATTCTGCCTATTAAACCTGATGTATTTCTTTGAAAATGTGACCAGCACCATTAACAAGAGCAAATCTGGGTCATTTTATTATAGTTAGTCTTATATGGCTCGAAAAACATATCCTGCAATAAAGCATTAGGTTGGTCAACTTCTTTGGAAAGCACTTTGATCTGTATGTTGCCATTTTTAACCATTGCCCTCATTATATCACACCCACATCTACTGAATATGTGCAGAAGTTCTTTATACAACTCAGAGCCTTCTCAGACACCCTTTGGTACTTCCAAATACGCGGCCTTTTGGTACCTGGTTGTCTGCAATATTCTTGAGAAGATAGCAGTTTCCTAACTGCAGTTTTTTAAAAACAGTAAGTTTCTTCTCACAATTAAGTAATTGTTCCAGAATAGTGCCTATGGGACAGGGAACAACCGTTTAATTTTATATTTAAATTTGCAGTTTTTATAACATCTGTATTTATTTATAGTCACATATATATATATATATATATATATATATATATATATGGATTCACTTTAGAAGCTCGAAATACTGAAATATCGAAATTCAGTATTTCAAGCCCATAAAGTGGAATCCTGAGAAGATCGAAAGCTCAGAAGCGTGAAATTCAAAACCTCGAATACTGGAGGTTTTGAATTTCTCGCTTCTGAGGTTTCGCTGTGGTTATGGATTCAGGTAAGTGTGTGTGTGTGTTAAGGGTTTTGGGTAGGGGCTGTGGTGTGTGTCAGTGTGTTTTGTTGCTGTGATGTGTGTGTACAAGGAGAATGCAGCTTGTGTGGTGGTGTTTTGTGTGTGTTTGCATGTAGTGCGACCTCAGAGTGAGAATATTTAAGTGGGGGGGGTTATGCGCAGCCCCCCACATGGGGTCTGCAGGGGGGCAAGTGTAGTAGAGATGTGTTTGTGTGTGTGGAGGGAGGTGTGTGTGTGTGTGTGCGTGTGTGTGTGTGTGTGTGTGTGTGTGTGTGTGTATGTGTGTGTGTGTGTGGAGTAGAAGCGTGAAATTCAAGATCTCCGGTATGCGAGATTTTGAATTTCACGATTCTGAGTTTTCGTGGTTTAAAATTTTCGACTTTATAGCTTCGAAATACTGAATTTCGACATTTCAGTATTTTGCGGATGTAAAGTGAATCCATATATATATATATATATATATATATATATATATATATATATATATATATATATATATATGGATCTAGGACTATTGAACGAAAGTTCAGTAGTCCAAATCCACATTCACCGAACACACCTTAGCGTAAGCGCTTTTACCCGAAAAAGCACTTTTGCTAAATTCTTCAAAATAAACACCAACCCCCCCCCAAAAAAAACACATAACTAACATTTATGCAGGGGGGCAAGGCCCCTGCACCCCCTACTTTTATATTTTCACTCCGAGATCACACTACAGTGGGGAAAAGGGAATATTCCCTCATTTGATATCATAATTTTGATTTGCTATATTGATTTTCCTCACTCCACCTTCTTCCCTTTCTTTTCATGGGGTCTCCTTATGGTTGGAGTTGGTACCCCACTCATTCTTACTCCTTTACCATCCCACTCTATCACTCTTACAGGGTGCTGTTCCTCCCCATGTTTATCTATTGTCTTGAGAGGCTGTTTAGTAGGTCCCTTCTAGTTGAGTATCCCAGTCAGAGGTCCACTTTGTACAGGGACCTTTTCATGCTTTGGCATCAGACTTCAACACAGATAGGAACTGGGGCAAGAAAGAACCAAATATGGTGCAGGCAGGCATCCTTCTTTCAAGTGACATTCTGATGTCCAACGGGATGGGGTTCACTTGGGCAAGGCAGGCATCCTTCTTTCCAGTGATATGCTGATGTCCAACAGGATGGGGTTCACTTGGGCAAGGCAGGCATCCTTCTTTCCAGTGACATGCTGATGTTCAACGGGATGGGGTTCACTTGGGCAAGGCAGGCATCCTTCTTTCCAGTGACATGCTTCTGAACACAGTATTTCATTTGGATTTTTGTTTCCAAATCTAACAGAAACAAATGAAACAAGAATTTCTGGCATCTTGACATAGGTATTTCTGCTAAAGGCAAATCTGTCATCATGTGAGGAATAATTCTGTAGCTGAACAAGAATCATGACAACATAATTTCCACAGAGTATCCTTCTGTTTTCTTTCTACATCATTCAGCTCTCCCTGCCAAACAGGTGGAGCATGAAATTTGTAGCACTATGACAAATTGCATTTCTTTGTCTTTTTTTAAGGTATGCAAATTACACAATGGTAAAAGGAGGTCTGTTATGAAACAATAGCATTTCTGGAATATCACATTTGCAAAAAAACATTACATCAGGTTTTCAGTGGTAACATCCTAAGTAGCAAAGCTCATGCCCCACACATCTGTGCACATTGCATAAATGTCTTTCATAACAGAAACATCTTGCAAATAATAGACCATCATAGTACACATGCAGTATAGACTGTTTGCCACCTTTTAAGAGGCTCAAAGTGGGTCAGAAGGTCTGGCCAGGAATAATAGCTTAGTTGGGTGTGTCCAAAATATGACATCACAGTGGCATGTGACCAGGAATAATGCAATCAGGAATGTGGCCACTGAATGTAGCAATAATGAGAATTGAGACAACAACAGTGTAAACACTGTCAGGTTTCAGGACCTCTCAATCCTTTAATACAGAAATGAGTGTAACAGACTGTTGTCATTTTAGAATACTTATTATTATTGTTATTATTATTATTATCCCACGGTGGTGGTGCTGCGGTAGCGTTGTTGCTTCACAGTAAGACGCTGTCCGGTTTGATTCTCAGCTAGAGCGTCTTCTGCGTGGAGACATGCGTGAATGGGCATACCTTCATTGAAGGTTGTGCGTCAGGGCTGGTAACTCGGCACGTAAAAATCAACTACCAATCATTAGCGGACCGGAGTTCCACTGTGGTGACCCCTAACCGGGAAAAGCTGAAAGACATTGTTATTATTATTATATTATTATTTTGTTTTATTTTATTGTTTTTTTTTTTTTTTGAGGAGATACTTCAAGTCTATCCTATTGCATCAGTAAATTAGTCCTGAAATTAGATGATTTTAGTTTCATCCAACATGTAAAACATAAGCATGTCACAGTTTAAACTTAGAGACAAATGAAAACTACTAAGTGCAATGCATTATTCTGTGTGTTGAAAAAATTCACCTCAATAGTGTAGTAAAGACATTATACAAGCCTTACATTTATTAAAATACTAAATGCTGCAAGCTGACAGAGTTAATTGCATTGTTACAAATATTTTCCTGTTTAACAATAGCAGTAATGGCTACCTTTTGCTAGCAGTTCTTTAACGTAATATGTTGGCATCTGCTTATCCCTGTTCTATAAACCTTAAAGCTTTGCTCAGTCCTGCTGTGTTGCTCTGCTAGCCAACTTCCCTGTTGGCTGTTTAATGTGTACCACCTCCTAGGCTGAGGGACTAACTGGATAACAAATAAAATGATTGAGTTGAATGAATTAATGAACAAATGTTTGTAAATATGCAGGAAGGACAGTGTTGCTACAAAACCAGTGTGCATTTGCTTCACCCCAGAAGTGCTATTATGTAGGAAAAGGTATGTAACTGTGAATAACAGCTATTCAATTTAATTGTAAACTAGTCTAACTTGTACTTTTGTGTATCCTTTTTGCTAACAGTAGTGTTCCAGGTAGTTTTATTAAACTTTTCTGTTAATATAGAGCATGGGGGATCAGTATGTAATGGAGTTTATGAACAGTACATCCAAATTCACTATCCAGCTGTCTGATCTTACTTTTCTCACATTCCTCTTCCATTTGTGGTTTGAAAGAATCCACACAGGGTACTACATTGGCATTTTCAAAAGAAGCATACCAAGGACTCACTATAATAAAAAAGAAGTATCTACTAATCTTCATTGTTCTGGATCTTTCCTTCATTAGATTTCAGTGCCTGTCACTATGTACTGTGGGGAAATGTGTTTAGGACATAGCTGCACCCCTCCTCTCCATCTGACGGACTCCACCACTAATAAAATCACATTTCAACCATATCACTCTGGCTTTTTTACATGAGTGTGGACTCAATTTCTGGAGATGGATAATGACGGGTTTGTTTCAGAGAAATCTAAATGTAGAGTACCTCCTCTTTGGCCTAATTTCAGACTCCATGTTACTTTCCAAGCTGCACATTTATAGCAGAGGATGAGTAGGAAACTGCAGAGGAACAGGTTTTTCCTCTGGTGAAATGGAAAGCCGTGTTTAATAACACTTGGCATAGGGTTTTGTTGTGCCGGCCACTTGTGCTGGTTTGAGCACCAGAGCTGTCTGTTAATTAAAATGCCAAAGTCCCTCCTTTCCTTTATTCCACCCAAACCTACACCTCACACCATTCAATATATTCAACTGCATCCCCAACAAACATGACTTCACTAATGCGTTATCATAACTATCACCCATCTGTTCATACTTCTGCAACTCTACAACATCCACTTTCCACAAACACATTACCACACCTTTCCCTTGCCTCACCAATCCCTCCAACACACACCCTGTCTACCCATGTTTACCACAGAACACCACCCAATTATACCCATCACATGTACACTCATTAATTCATTCCTTTCATGAACCATTAAAACTACAAAAACAAAACAAACAAACAAACAAACAAACAAAAAACAAACTAAAAATGGACTATACACATTTGCGCCCATATTTCTGATACTACTTCTCCATGGACCCAGGGCCTGCTGCCATTCTCATGCTTCCTAATTAATGCACAGCGTCTGTGGAATAAAACTGACCAAGTCAATACCCTCATTACCCAGCACAGCCCAGATATCATAATAATCACAGAATCATAGCTAAAAAAGACACCTCACCCACACACACAGTTATTTCCTAACAATGATTACCACTGATAACCATTTGAAATGTTAGGACCTGCTCGATTTTGTTCCAAAACAGGGAGACTGAATGGCCAAAAATGAACTTACATACACTAAGTCCAAGATGGCCATTTCCATGAATATTCCCCTTTCCCATTACTCCAAGGTATGGCAATCTCAGAGTTTCTATATAGAAGTTCAGAGGGTGTGGGGGCTACAGGGAGGTTTGTACCCCTGCAAAAAAAAGTTTAAACTAGAAGAGCGATGTTCAGGATTCACACTTCTGTGGGATTTTTCGTCTTTTTTTTTTTTTTGGAATGTCAGCACTCGGTATTTTGAGTACCAACATTTCACCAGGGAGCCCTAGCACTTAGATACCAGACTATGCTTTGAAATGGTGGAGAAACCTTCATTTTTTTCAAATCCTAGCTCAAGGCCCAACATCTAGCTAAAGCTAGCTCCTGTATTTTTTAAACAAGAAGTATCTTTATTAAATTATCACTTATGACATATGCAATCATATATTTATATAAATGAAAACAAACCATATTGAAATAATCTTAGTTGCAAGCGCTAATCACCCTACTAATTTAGCTACTAGTCAACATACCTACAAAACATAATAAATCACTGCACCTGGCTTTATCCTACCTCAACCCCCATCATCCATTGACAAATTCAACACTGTCTTACAAAATATTACATGCTCCAAAATAAATAATCATAACCCCCTGCATATTGGGGACTTAAACTTTAATATGCTTAGTGCAATCTACAGTGACATAGCATTCCTCCTCACCGAGTATAACTTACAGCAACTTGTACAGCAGCACCAGGGTTGCCAGACGTCCCTATTTGGGTGGGACTGCCCGAGATCAGCAGCCTGATCCCGAGTCCCGCCCTGCCAGTTTAAATCCCGGCCAGCCTCCGCTTTGTTTGTTTTTTTTTTTTTTTTTTGATTGGCCCGTATACCTGGCATACAGGCCAATCAAAAATCGCTAAACACGGAGCTTCTTCTGTTCCGCATTAAACAGAAGTAGCTCCGTGTTTAGCAATTTTTGATTGGCCTGTATGCCGGTATATGGGCTAATCAAAAATCGCTAAACACGGAGCTACTTCTGTTGAATGCGGAACTGCAATGTTCTGCATTAAACACGAGAAGCTCCGTGTTTAGTGTAGATCTACTGTTAATGTGGAACTCTGTTCCGCATTAAAGAGTTTTTTATTTTTGCTTTTCACTTTGTCGTCCCTACCATGCCGATATGAAATCTGGCAACCCTGAGCAGCACACACATCCAAATCTAGAAACTGATAACCACTCACTCCTAGACCTAATTATCATTGACAATCATGCACTAATTTCTGATATAACTATGCATCTACCATCTATCAACGACCAAGAAAAATCTTGATGAGTGGATGGGAAATAGGAAATACATCCCGGGGATCACTTCTGTGGCTCTGCTCGACAGTGGCACAGGAAAATAACTTTCTTGGGTGGCGTAAGCCAGGGAACCTTGTTGCCTAGGCTTACTTAGGCCCTTGGGCCTATAGCCTAGTACCTACCTATGAACTACTTTCCCATCAGCTTTCTACTACATTCTCCCACCAAAAGATCCCACAACAACAGATCTCTTTTAGCGCCAAATCAGACTCCAGTATAAAAAACTCAAATCCATTCCTAGCACTCTCAACTGGTCCAGCATTCTAAATGGAAATGAAGCCAATCTAACTAGAGAATTACTCACCAATACCCTAAGAAAGCTACAAGACCCCTGCTTCCCAGTAGTTACTAGACTGTATGAAACCAAAAAGAATGACTAGTTAACCAAAGAAAAAAGACCCAAGGATGAAGCATGACATTCTTGGAAAGCCAACAGACTACAGACATGAAAAATCTTTGTCTTTAACTCCAAAACCACTTAAAGCAGGCCATTTGGAGGCATAAAGCCCTACTAATTAAATCAACACAAAACTCGTTCATCAGGACATTCAAACAATCCTGGAAAGAGATAATGAGACTCACATCTAGAAAACAACAGCACCTTATAAAGCACCACACACATTCTTCACCTCAGATTTCCTATCAGGATTCAGTAATCTGCCCAAAGTCAATCTGACCACGACAAGCATACTCCCAAACTCTAGAACTTCTCAAAACATTCCCCAATTTCACTTCAAGAAAACTGAAATGAAAGATATATTGTCAGTTCTCAAAAACAAAACAAAAAAAAAAAAAAAAAAAAAAAATTTGACATTCCTCTGGGATCAGATGGCATCCTCCCCTGGTTCATCTACTACTCAATGGATTGGATCACAACATACCTCTAACATATGTTCACTCTATACCTAACACAAAACACTATGCCAGAGGTATGGAATCCTGCTTTTACTAACAGTCACAAAATAACCCAAGCCTCACAAACTATCACACTACCATCCAGTTTGTATCCTTCCAACCCTGGCAAAAAATCCTTGATAAATTCTTCATACTCAGTTAATAAAATATGTATTGGACTATAAGATCCTCATTATCAAACAACATGGATTTTGGTCTGTCTGGAAGACCTCAACAGCCCTTTGGACCATAAATGATGCTATCCTACTGGGGATAGACTAAGGACAACTCCTAGGTACCATCTTTATTGACTTGACAAAGGCATTTGATCTAGAAGGTCACATTCTACTTCTTCTCTATCTATTTGATATAAATATTAACCCAGATGTGCTTCCATTTTTCCAAAGCTATCTGTCTAATGAACACTCCATGTTAAAATTCTCTCTTGCCCCACTAACCAATATAAGCCAAGGTGTTCCACAAAGGTTCATTCTTGCCCAACTACTTTTCTCCATATATGTCAACAAATTAACTCTGGGTCATTCTTACCTTCTGGTTCTCACTCTATGCTGATGACGTATGCTACACTGTTCAAACAAATCCAATAAAGCTCTACAAAACAACTTCAGTCAGACTTCTTGCAGATGAGTCACTCAATCAGTAACAGTAAACTTTTACTCAGTTCATGCAAAACAAAAATTAAGCAAAGCTGCTGCCACACAACAGTGTCACTATCAGAGACACTAATTCATTTCAATATCTGAGACTCTGATTAGGGCTTTCTTTCAGCTTCTCATGACACTTAAGACAATAGAAGAAAGAAAATACGAGTCTATATTATAACTTTGAAGATGTAAAACTTTGAATGTTATAATATCGAACCCACTACATCGAAGGATGAAAATAACGAAGTCCCGGAACACCGAAATCTTACCTAGGGCAAGATTTCAGTGGGCCGTTCCATGGCTTCGCTATTTCCTCCACTGTGGTGCGAGAGTTACGGACCTTAGGGTTAGGTGCGGGTTAAAGTGGATAGTTAGTAATGTATCTATGGTGTAGTGTAGGGATGGGTTTTGTTAACTGTATGTGTGTGTATTAATTAGTTTGTGTATAGTTTCTTAGGGTATGTGTGCGATAGTTACGGACCTTAGGATTAAGGTGCGGGTTAAGGTAAGTGGATAGTTAGTAATGTATGTATGGTTTAGTGTAGGGTTGGGTTTTGTTAACTGTATGTTTGTGGTTTATTTATTTTGGTGTGCTTGTGTTGGGTGTATGTTTCTCGGAAAAGCAAATTTTTTCCCTGGGAAAAAAATTCGCTATTCTGAGCGTTCGATGTTATCATAATTCGAAATTCCATGTTCAAACTTATGGTGTTCGATATTTTGGAATTTCGAATATATGATATAGACCCAAAAATACACCCACTACTTTTCTGGGTTAATAAAATCTGCCACTCAACTCAAATCACAGTAGGAAAAAAGCATTTTACTATCCTATCTAGAATACAGCCTTCCCTTAATGGCTTATTCCTCAAAATGAAACCACACTCTCTTTCAAGCACTTTCAAGATACATTTAAGGTGGAGGTGGGATTACATCAAGGATCAGCTCTGAGCCCTTTCTTATTTGCAGTGGTGATGGACAGGTTGACAGATGAGATCAGACAGGAGGCCCCGTGGACTATGATGTTTGCAGATGACATTGTGATCTGTAGTGAGAGTAGGGACCATGTTGAGGAGACCCTGGAGAGGTGGAGATATGCTTTAGAGAGGAGAGGAATGAAGGTCAGCAGGGCTAAAACAGAATATATGTGTGTAAATGAGAGAGAGGGTAGAGGAATGGTGAGGATGCAGGGAGTAGAGTTGGTAAAGGTGGATGAGTTTAAGTACTTGGGATCAACAGTTCAGAGTAATGGTGAGTGTGGAAGAGAGGTGAAGAAGAGAGTACAGGCAGGCCGGAATGGGTGGAGAACAGTGTCAGGAGTGATTTGTGACAGACGGGTACCAGTAAGAGTGAAAGGTACGGTCTACAAGTGGGTAGTGAGACCAGCTATGTTATATGGGTTGGAAACGGTGGCATTGACAAAAAGGCAGAGTCAGAGCTGGATGTAGAAGAGTTAAAGATGTTAAGATTTGCACTGGGTGTAACTAGGATGGACAGGATTTGGAATCAGTATATTAGAGGGTCAGCTCAGGTTGGACAGTTTGGAGACAAAGCAAGAGAGGCGAGATTGCGTTGGTTTGGACATGTGCTGAGGAGGAATGCTGGGTATATTGGGGAAAGGATGCTAAGGATGGAGCTGCCAGGTAAGAGGAAAAGAGGAAGGCCTAAGATAAGGTTTATGGATGTGGTGAGAGAGGACATGCAGGCAGTTGGTGTGAAAGAGCAAGATGCAGAGGACAGGAAGAAATGGAAACATATGATCCGCTGTGGTGACCCCTAATGGGAACAGTCGAAAGAAGATGATGATGACTCCCTTTCAAGCACTTATCAATAAAATAGTTCATCATATACTCACCAAAAGAAGAGCACCTTCGCAAAACACTATAAAAAGCAAACTGACTTCCTGTCAAACAAAGGGCAGACCTCCTTCTCAGACCACTGTTGAAACCACTACAAAGCCAAACTTTCTCTCAACTAGCTTCCAGTCTAATATGAGACTCTCCAACATAAACCTTGGAAACATTGACCATTCTGCTTCCTCATTACAGGCCCCTCAAACTGAACTCCAATGCACCAATCACTACTTTTCTGTACTAGGTCCCGTAATCTGAGAATCCATGCCAAGCTCACTTAAAGACATACCCTCGTATCCAAAATTCCATTCTCAGGTGAAAATGAACTTCCTCAAAATGGTAAGACATCATTGTAATATCTCAAATCACATAATCTAATCAAACCACGAACTCCCACTTACTGACACCTTCCCTATCACTTCTGCTATAACTCGTCCACAGTTAAAACTCTTATACAAAATGCATTGCTTAAGTGCTTCAAACTCTGCGTCTGCATTGTAAGCAACCATCTGTGTAACCCTTATTAAAAGGCATATTCATTTGTATAGAACTGTATATAACATGTTTTATAAACCTGCTAACCAGCTTCTCTGACTCTAAAACTTGCATTTACATATAGTTATCTCTATTATTGTACATGATTGCTGTATACTCTCTACTTTACCCCTTGCAGTATATCTAATTCTCAAACGTTCATGCTTTCCTGGGCTGAAACTAAAACTGGCCATTTGTGATCAGACCTCTGTGCCAGTTAACAAATTTATATAGATAGGCGATAGACAGACAGATATATACATTTGGAGTTGCATAATCACTGTGTCAGACAGGAATGCCTTGGTCTGTAGACTAGTGGACTCTGCATGTTACACTCATCATCACTATCATCGAGCGCTTTTTTCCCATTTTCTTCATGTCTGAGTGTCACGTTAATTGTCGCCATCTCTCTCTCTCTATGCAATGCATCTCTCCTAAATTCTTTGACAGCCATGCCTGACCTTTGCAGGTCTTCTCTCATATAATCAATGCACGTCTTTACTGGATGCCCTGGTTTCCTCTTGTCTTCTTCCTGTCTGTCCCAAATCTTCCTCACTAGTTTGTCTTCTGTTTTTCTGCACATGTACTAGAGCCACTGTAATCTGTTCTCTTTAACCTTCTCTGCAACTGGAGCTTGCCTTCTGCTCTGATGTCCTCATTTCTTCGTTTGTCTGACAGTGTGCATTCTACCACCCATCTCAGGCACTTCAGTTCCATCACCTTGAGCTTCCTCAGCTTCTCTGCCTTTACTGTCCAAGTTTCTATACCATACAGTAGTACTGGTCACACTACTGTTTTGTACACCTTACTTTTCAGCCTCTTCGGCATTCTTTTGTCATACACTACACCTGACACTCTGTGTCAGTTGGTTGCAGCCCCTCTGATTCTAGTTTTGACCTCGTCATTCAAACTTCTCTTCTCCTCAACCTGTTAACCTGCTCCACTATTTTCCCTTCTGTCTCACTTCTCAGCTTCTTCTGATTTCCCCCCAGTTGCTGCCATGACGACTGCCTTAACTGTGTCAATTACGCCTCATGTGCCTCCAGTTTTGCATTCCATTCCCCTGTCCTTTGCTGAAGTTCTTGCTCAGTCTGCCTGTAGTACCATATAGTCTGCATACAGAACTTTGTTGATCTATCTCCCTCTGATCTATTTGCTAATGAAGTCCATCACCAGTATGAACAGCAGTGGGCTCAGAGATGAACTGTAATGCACACCCTCTCCCACTGGGAACCCCTCTGTGAGACCACCATTGTTCATACTTCAGTCATTGTGTCCTTGTACATAGCCTGCACTAATTCTGCCAATGTTTCTGGGACTTTGAACCACTGCAGGACTGCTCAAATTAGCTTTCATGGGACCTTGTCATATGCTTTCTCCAAGTCTATCAGTGCCAACTTGGACTTTTTCCTCATCGGCTCCCTATTGAAATGAATGCTGTCAAAATGCCACATGCCAACATGCCATAAAAAAAAAGACTGAAAATCCGGGAGAGGACTGAATTTTGAAGATCACGGTTCTCCTTTAAACTTCTTCTTCTTTTTTTTTTTTTTGCAAGGGACATGTTCCCCCTGCATCCCCCTTACCCCATGAACTTATATATACCAACTCAGACAGCACCATACCTCAGAGAAAAGGCAATATTCCAGGAAATGACCATCTCGGACTCTGTATATGCAAATCTGTTCTTTCTACCATTCAGTCTCAGTGTTTTCAACTCACACTAGTGGGTCGCGACATTTCAGTTGGTTACCTCCTCATCTCTAGCTTCTTCCAAACGATCAGTCTCCCTGCCAACATCAGGTCGGTTCTGCTGCATCCTGATCTGAATCTGAACTGCTCATCTCCCATCACACTTTCTATTACTCTGCCTATTCGTTTATCAGTCAGCCTCTCCAGAACTTTAATGCAGTGTGAGAGGAGAATGATATTGCTGTACTGCCCACAGTTGTATATGCCCCCTTTGTTCTTTAACACTGGCACTAGCATGCATATTCTCCAGTCATTGGGGATACACCTTGCTCTCCTTACTGCTATGAGTACCCCCAGGAGCCATTTCTGTCCTACTCCACCCAAAATCATGATCATATCTGCTCTGACCTCACTGAGCTTGATGCTTTCCCTGACTTAATTTTATTTGTGCTGTTCTTACTTCTTCTAGGGTGGGCTCCTCCTCTTCTTTCATTATAGGCTGTGTGTGTGATGAGTTCTGTGGGGTTTTCTTCATTCAAAAGCTGCTGGAAGTACTTCTTCCATCTGTCTTTGATGTCCTCTGGACTGGCAAGCAGGTTGTTGCTGGCATCCCTCATGAAGGGTGTCTGACTATCTTCTTTTTCTTTCTGTCTTTGCCTTGCAACCTGATAGAGTTTCTTTGTGTGCTCTACTGACTCACTTTTCAGAGGCTGGTAGAGTGCCTCTGATGCCTTGTTCTTTGCTATTGCAATTCCTTTCTTAGCCTTTTTGTTAGACAGCATTCTTCTCAACCTGGTCCATCATTTCTGTCTCCCACTTTTTCCTGCATTTCTTCTTTCTTTTGATGACTTCCTGGACTTCTACATTCCACGATCAGCTTTCCAGATGCACCTTATCTCCATACCTGGCTCAGTTGCATGTCTGCTCTGTAGTCCTCACATGCTTTGGTTTAAGGTGCTGCCATTCTTCTTCAACTCTACCTGTTTCCTTTTCTTCCTGAGGTGCTAGAGCCCTGAGTAATTCATCGAACACGTGTGATTTCTCTACTGTTAATTTCCAAGTCTTCAGCCTGGTCTCTGTTGATCTTAGAGCCTTCTCTGACCACTGCTTGCAGTTGATTATAAACACCAATGCTTTATGCTGTGGGTCATCTGTTTCACTGGGTATGACTTGACAATCACTGATTCTAACCTAGTGCTCTTTCCTTTCTAGGAAAAGTCTACCCGAGTTGCATGTTGTACACTCTTGTATGTGATCTTGTAACTGTCTGTCTTATTAAACCATATGTTGTCCACAATCTATCAATTTGCGAAACAGAAGTATTGAATGCACTCTCCTTTATTCCTGTTTCCCCACCTAAGTGGACCCAGGCAGGCCTCATCCTGTTCTGTATATCCCGATGTGTGCATTCAGGTCCCCTATTATCAACATCAACTCATTTTATCATTCTTTATCAAGTAGGTCCTGCAGCTGCTGTTTGAACACAATCTTTTCTTTGCTATCACAACCCTGGTGTGAGGCATAGGCTGAGATTATGAATAGTGCACTATCCTTAAACTGGTGAGTCTGATAGCCATGACTGCTGATAATTCTGATGATATCCCTCACTGTCTTCTGAAGCCTCTCCCTCACCACAATTCGTACTGCACTGTCCTTTCCCATCTTGTCTCCTGTATAAAGAGGATGTCTGGCCTTCATGCATTTATCTGGTGATAAGTGGATTGATGACCATGCCTGCTGCGACCTCTGCCAGGAACCCATGGGAAGGTGCATGTACCCCTATTTGCCAGTGTGTGTCAGCTGTAAAGCCTGGCAGCCCTGGGTTAGTAAAGCTAGCTGAACAGTGTCCAGTTGCTTAGGCTGGGATAGCTCTGTTGAGTGAAAGCTGGACATAAAATCAATTAGCATGCCAAACATGAACTATGAATTTCTGTTCTCAATGTAGGTTCACTGACATGATGCAGACTGGAAGTGGATGACATGATACCCACAAAAGCCACAAATTTTATGAAGGACATACAAAAAATATGAGGCAAAATCTGTACATTCTGTGAAAATCTGGACAGTTGAGAGGTATTTTGCCATATTTTTGTGCTGTGGAACAGCATATTTAATATTACAGCTGTATTGCCTGCGGACAATGATAGACTGGACTACATTATTTTCCATAAACAACATTTTATCACCAGAATGTAGGGGCATATGTTCACTTGACTTTGTGTCGGTGAAAAATCGAGCTACTTGCCTACTTTGAATTTTATCAGATGAGTCTTTCTCATGACAGCAGCAATTCATACCACAAAAGAAAGCCATCTGCCTTTTGGCACACCTGTTTACTTGTCTTCTAGATGGCCTCTACTTATTTGTGGTTTTGAATTAAAAGAAAGAAATACAATTTCTTTTGCAAGACTGGCAGCTGTATCTGCTGTATTACACTTCTGTGCTACATGCTTTCTTTCCTGTGCTTTATTTAATAAAAAAGTGCAAAGCAGTTCAGTTACAGTCAGCTCCCTCATTCACTTATGAAAACTTGACCTGTAAGATCGTTGACAAATTATTCTCTGAAAACTGGATAAAACTTGAAAAGACACCCCCCCCCCCCCCCCACACACACACACACATGAAACATGTACTTTTGTTGACTCATTTTTGAATGGCACCGGACCAGGTATTCAGCAGAGGCAGTCAGCAGCTGTTTATTTTTTTCTAAAGTTTCTCATATCTGTCCTGAATATAACAGATACTGATCAGTGTAACTGTAGGCAGGTGTGACTGCGTTGTGTGAATAAGTGAAACAATGATCCAGGTGAGAAAGGGACGATTCTTCCCATAGAACAGCGTGGGAATGAAACTCTTTGTCAAATATTAACCAAATTCTCAGGAGGTTATCACATTCTGTCAAAACCTTGCCACCTGTTTGCTGTAGTTGTCATTTTACAACCCCTTACCTTTTTACATATATACAAGTCACACGCAGAGATATTGCTCACTGTATAAATTCAGTTTTTGTTACTTCATGAGAAAAGTAAATAGTTTTCAGGTTTTGCTGGCAGAAGAATTGCTTTATTTCACTACATGCCTATAAAGCTGTACTGTAAAAATAAAAAAGCAAATGTGTGCCAGATAGCAGTATATAACTGCACAGAGTACACACAGTGGAATTGTGTAAGTTGATAGTTCTGGGTTCATGACTCCTATTGGAGTTTGCACTGGAATACAGTAAAAGTACAGGGACTGCTTCTGCTAGCTAGTTTTTAGAAATTAAGTTTTCCTCAGGGTATAAACCTAGTTGATTAATTCAGTAGAATTACAATACTTAAGAATTAATAACTGTTGCCATTGTCATACTGAACAGTATTGCTGAACAGATCCTCTGTCATTCATTACAGATATTTTTAAGCTAGTATGCAAATAAGAAATGGCATCTTCTGACAAATATTGCAGTTATATGTATGTGTGTGTGATGTGTCTGTGTATATAAGGTGTACCTGTATGCACGTGCATGCATGTGTGTCTATGGGTTCAAGTCTACGGATCGACAACTTACTATATCGACATCCACTTCACCGACATCTAAAATAATCGACACTACAAACCACGAACATTTAACAGGTAAGAGATTTAAATTTCGCTAATCATGCCTACCAGACATGCATAACACTACCATACTTACTAAAACATGGTAGGCATGATTAGCGAAATTTAAATCTCTTACCTGTTAAATGTCCGTGGTTTGCGGTGTCGGTGAAGTGGATGTCGATATAGTAAGTTGTCGATCCGTAGACATGAACCCGTGTCTATATATATGGTTACATCTGAGGTGGGGGAAGCACATGTGTGCAGCACTAGTATGGTGGTGTTATTACTGACTGACACAGCATTTGTGCGAACACTAGCATGGGCACGTTCCATCTATGTGTGCAGCACTAGTATGGTGGTGTTATTACTGACTGACACAGCATTTGTGCGAACACTAGCATGGCCAAGTTCCATCTGTGTGTGCAGCACTAGTATGCTGGTGTTATTACTAAGCGACAGAGCATTTGTGCGAACACTAGTGTGGCCAAGTTCTGTGTATGCAGTACTAGTATAGTTGTATTATTACTGAGCGATACAGCATTTGTGCGAACACTAGTGTGGCCAAGTTCTGTGTATGCAGTACTAGTATAGTTGCATTATTACTGAGAGATACAGCATTTGTGTGAACACTAGTGTGGGCGAGTTCTAGTCGGTTGATAAAGGTAAGTGTTTTGACAGGGAGGTTTTGGGTGACTGTGCGTGTTTCAGGGTTAGAGTAAGGGTTATATAACTTGAGGTGCTGAAGGGGTGGGGTGCTGGTTCATGGTACCAGTACAGGGCACTGTTTGAGCCAGCTATGCTTCTGTCTCTTGACATAGGTAAGAAGGATTTCTATTTATCCTTAGATTCTGATACAAGCTTATGTTCATGCGAATGCTTAGTTTTCCTAATGGCATTTTTTTAAGTATCTTGAATAACCTTGATTTGTGGGTCTTTAGTTTTGCTAGATAAATTCTACTGGGCTTTTTTTCTTATTTGTATTGTTTATTATAGCTATTTATTTATTTATTATGCTATTTATAGCTCTCAGCTTCTCTCAAGCTCTGTCTTACCTACCTATTCATACTTTCTCCGTACACTCTCCACACATTGCACCAAAACTATTTAATGACTCCCCTCACATTTACTCCAAATATAGACTGAGTAACTATTTCAATGTAAACCAAAACAAAATTTAATGGAAAAATACTCCCCCAAAAAACAAGTATCAGTAATTCCCCAATATACTAAAATCCTTCTAGGAGGAGACATTCACCCTAATCTTGGCCTCACCTATCACAATGAACATCAAGACAATGTTCTTCCACACACCATTCTAACCCCATTGCAGTCAACCACCCAACCACAGTAATTAGAAGCATAAGAAATAAAACTACTGAACTACATGCCTGGATTACCCAACATAAGCCTGATATTCTCACTGTAACTTAAACATAGCTTAAACTCAGCAATAACGACTCTGAAATTATACCTCACAGCTATAATATTACTCTTAATTACTGTATAAAGAGGAAAAGTGGTGGTATTGGTTTAATATTTCCCAAAAATTACCATGTTCCCCCTACAAGAAACCAATAGCAAAATTCAATTCAGCAGAGATTTTTATTACTTTACTGAAAATAATCAGTTATAAACAAATATACATTACTGTTTTGTACATCCCTCCTGGTGACAATACAACTATACTGGAAGATATCCTACATGGATATCCATAACAATTCTACAAGAAAACCTACTACTAGTTGATGGGAATGTCAATTGATTGGACATACACTCTAACTACCCTACATCTAGCATGAACTTGTATGGTTTCACACAACTAATTAATAGTATCACATATTATAGCAAGGCATCAAATTCCCTATTAGACTGGATTCTAGTATCAGACCCTAGTAAATATACCACCACAGGTACAGTGTCAAACTCCCTCAGAGATTATCTCCCAATCGATACAACCAGAAATCTCCCATGTCCACTTAAACAGCATGTTTATAAAACAACATGCAAACTTTCCAAGTTTAGCCCAGAAATGTTCATTACTACCCTATCATCTATTAACTGGAAATTCCTAAAAATCCTCCCTTTAGATGATAATATAAATGAATTAAATACAATTTTCCTGAAAACCCTTGCCATCATAGAAGGAAGAGACTAAAATCAGATAATGCAATCTGGCTATCCAGAAAGAGTTGAACGCTAATTCCCAATAGAAAAAAAGTATGGCAAGAATGGCAGAAATATAAAACAACACGATGCCTTGAAAACTTTAGAATACTTCTCAATTGTACTAAAAACAAATAAATGAAGACAAAATAACTATATTACAATAACAACTTTCAGAATAATAGTAAACATAACCTTAAAAATTTTAGACAGACATTAAAGAAATCTTGCATCCTGGCCAAAAATTCAATCCTAACCCCTCTCCAAATAACTCACCACTTGAAACTGCAATACATTTCAAGTCCTATTTCATAGATAGTATAGCATCTCTAACCAAGGTTTCCCCAACATCTAATCCTAACCCTACTGAGCAGTTGCTTATCACCACATCCACTTTCACTTTCAAACCTGTGCCCACATCCTATATAAAACGGGTCTATATTATCATATCGCACGCTCAGAAAAGCGAACAACAGATAATTGACCCCATGTAAGCGAAAGCTTACAATGTCGAAACTTCAGAACAGCGATTGTTTTCCAATGGAAAACAATAGCTGTTCCAAAACAAAAAAAAAAAAACAAAAAAACCCCACTAAAATATTAACACCCCCCCTACTTAAATATACCAACTCCGAGATCGCACTACAGTGCCAAAAAGGCAAAGTAGCGAAAGTGGCCAAACAAATTCTTTCCCAGTGAAAGAATTCGCTGAAACGCCACTTCGCTATTTTGCCTTTTTGCACTTTACTGTTCGACAAAGATGCATTTGACAACCGGCGTCTGCGACGGCTTAATAGGGAACCTATAAAACTACTTTTAAACAAACTCAAACTATGTTCTACTTCAGCTGATGACCTTCCTAGTGAGTAAAATAGCAGCTGATAGCATTGCCTATCCTATCTCAATCCTTATAAATAGGTCAATCCAAGAATCCTACATTCTGTCTCTCTGGAAAAAGTACACATTATCTCTCTGCACAAAGGAAGAAATTCAACAGACATTACTAACTTTAGACCTATACCATATCCCCCCCCCCCCCCAAAAAAAAAATGCTTGAAAAAGTGTATTCAAAAACAAATGCTAAACTATCTCCTGTAGGAAGAACTCCTATCCCCCACACAACAAGGCTTTCCCATCCTTCCCGTAGAACTAACACTGCACTTGTAACACTTATAGATACTGTTAATAAAGCTCTATGGCAAACTAATCTCATAGGTTCATAGGTAGGTACTAGGCTATCTGCCCTAGAGCATTTATAAGCCTAGCCAGAATGCGTTGGCTTTTGCCTCCCTTTTAGACTAGATTCCTGAGCCTCTGTCCAGCAGGGCCATAGAAGTGATCCCAGGAGTAAATTTACAATTTCCCATCCACTCATCAAGATTTCTCTTGAAGAGGGTCAGCGAGGGGCTCTGCCTAACATGGACTGGGATTCTATTCCAGAGCGATGGAAGCCTTTGGGATATGAATTTATCCCTCCAGCATGTCCTATTTATTGTTGTGCTAAGGTTTAAATCCCTGGAACGTGTAGCTCTAATGGATTTGGTTTTCTTGAGGTGGAGCATGTCCAACAATTCCGGGTTAGACGTGGCCTTGTACGTCAGGTAGAGATCGCCTCTGAGTAGGCAATAAGCAACTGAGCAGAGCTGGAATTTCTTTAGTCGAGCTGCATAGGGCATCTGTTTGAGGCCCACAATCCTCTTGGTGAGGTATTTTTGAGGTCTCTCCAGCTGTTGCAGGTGTCAGGTAAGGTACATCCTAAACTGGGCATTGTAATCAATTATGTTTCTAGACCTGTCAAAAGACTTCTGCATAGTTTATCACAGCAAACATCTACTTCAAATGTCCTCATTAAGTCTCTGTCAGCCCACCCTTCTGTGGCTTAAAAGCTACCTATCCAATATCAGTCAGTAAAATGGTACTTGACCCTCTCTCCATACCTCCCAGTCACCACTGGTGTACCACAAGGCTTTATCCTGGGTCCCCATGTCTTTAACATTCTCACCAACACCCTGCACACATCCACACAACAGACCTCCCTAATATAGTACACAGATGACTTCACACTCATTTGTACTTTTGACAACATGGCACACCTTCAGAAATTACTGAAGGAATTTTAACAGCCAATGAAACATGGCTTTCTAACAAACAACTCATGGTCAACCACCAACAAAACTACACCACTATATTTTTTATCCCCAAATCCCTCTATCATGAACTCCCCCCCCCCAAAAAAAAAAATTGAAAGTCCTCTCTTTTGATAATACAACCATTGAGGTCACCTCTCATAGCAAATTATTAGGGATGATAGTGAATAATAATCTTAAATTTAATATGCATATATAAAACTGCATAAGAAAAACTCATAAAAAACTAGGGATGTTTTACAGAGCCAAAAACTTTCTCACTGATACAACTAAACCTACACTTGCCACTACTTATCTCCTCCCCACACTTCTTTATGGTGCTTACATCCTTAGTAACCTCCAGGCATTACAGGCATCACAAAAATCAAAATTTGAACAATGCTGTAAACAAAATTGCTAAATTTGCAGCAAATACCCCTTTCAGAACCCACCACTGTATAGCAATAAAAAGCCTAAATTGGTTAGAGCTACCATTTCAACTAACATATACACTACTTCTTGCCATCTGTAAAATTATCCAACATCCATCTGCTGTATAACACTCAATAACATTCTGCACACTATGCTCTGAGTCAGTCGTTACAATCCAGTGGCCAAAAACTCCTGTCTGTCCACAGACCCATCAAATCTGCTGGGTATAGTCTATATTTGTGCCATGCTGTTAAGGCCTAGAACTCCTTACCTGTATCCAGTGGTCAATACTCTCCCTCCCATCCTTCAAAGCTATTCTTAAAGACTTCCTAGACAAAAGCGGGTTCTGTTATTGCTCAACATCAGGATAATCTGTATCCCCAAATGTGAACTAGTTCCTATTCATACCTTACATCTCTTTTCTGTCTCTGCTTCACTCACTTCCTTACTTCTATCAAATCCTCTTCCCTGGCTTTCTCTCTAAATGTACCATAAGCCTGCATTTCTCTCACTTCATATTACAGTTCCTGGTTTCATTATATTAACTTACATGTAACTTCTCTATAAACTGGCTAAAGTGTCTCTAAATATTAAACCATTGTCATATAACTTGGATCTATTCTTAACCTATGTTTTCTTATTATAGGTTCATAGGTGTATACTAGACCTAATGGCCCTGGAGCCTGGCCCATAGGATTACCCTGGCATTGCGCCACCCGATCTTACTTCTCAGTGCCTCTGTCAAGTAGAGCAACTGGAGTGATCCTTGGGGTGAATTTTCTATTTCCCACCCACTCATCAAGATTTCTCTTGAAGAGGGCCAGTGAGGTGCTCTGTTTGATATGTATGGGAAGTCTATTCCATAGCATGGGCAGTCTCTGAGTTATGAACCTGTCCCTCCAGCTTGTTCTGTTGATTGTGGTAATGAGGTTGAGGTCTCTGGAGTGTGTGGTGTGGAGGGAGTGGGATTTCTTTAGATGTAGCATTTTTAACAGAGCTGGGTCAGACATGGCTTTGTAAGTCAAGCAGAGACTGCCTCTAAGTAGGCGATATGAGACAGAAAATAGTTGGAGTTTTTTTAAGGATGCCCATATAGGACAAATGTTTAAGGCATAGGATCCTCTTTGTGAGGTACTTTTGTGGCATCTCCAGTTGTTAAAGGTGTCTAGTGAGGTACATGCTAAACTGTGGATTGTACTTGATGATTGGCCTAATGAGGGAAGAGTAGAGGGAGACAATGACCTCTTTCTTCCTGGATGCAAAACCCTTAGTAATGAGATGTGCCACATAGAAGGACTTTCTGACCACAGTGGCAGTGTGGTGGTCTAAAGAGAGGTTGCTGTCAACCTGTGTTCCCAGATCTCTTATAATGCCTTCTGTGTTCAGTGGACTAGCATCAATGTGGTAATTCATGGGAACTGGGTTTTTCCCAAAGGGGATGACAACACAATTTTTGGCATTGAGCTTAAGGCCATGGTTCTGACATTAGTCGTCGGTCTCATTGAGGCCTTTCTGTAGGATGTCAACATCACTTGGGGAGTTAATAATAG
This sequence comes from Protopterus annectens, assembly GCF_019279795.1. Lineage (NCBI taxonomy): Eukaryota > Metazoa > Chordata > Ceratodontiformes > Protopteridae > Protopterus > Protopterus annectens. The sequence goes on along the minus strand of NC_056746.1, from coordinate 1,280,783,896 downwards.
CTCCCAACTTGTAATCGTCCACAAACTTTGTCAGCCAGAGTCCCTTTGTGTTGACTTGGACTTCAGAGAAGTAGATACCAAACAGGAGAGGACCCAGGACCGGTGTCTAATATGTTATAATTATTTAAACTGTATTTTTTTGTATTACTTTATTGTTTTTGTAATACTTTGGAGCTTTTCTCTACTGCCTCCACTGAGAATGGACTCCTACCCAGACGGACTTTTCCAGTAATAAAATGCAATTAAATAAATAAAATAAATAAATGTATGCATGTGAACCACCAGGATGGTTTCCTCTTTCCTTTTTCTTTAGTTTTTGTAGGGATTAACAGGTTTATACAGTTTTCTAGGTGAGTGTAGAATTCGTTTCCATAACTACTATCCATGACTACATTTTTTGAGGGGGTACAGTTATGTCTGAACTTAAGAGATTTCATTAGAGAACTGAAGGACATTTTTACATTTGAAATCTTTGGTTATAGAGATATTTGCCTTAGGTGGTTTAGAAATTTTGATTTTGATTACTAATTGGTGGTCATACTTGACTGGAGAAGGGTATACCTATGGGACAGTACTTATTGCTGCCATATTTATAAGGACCATGCAAAAAACATTTTGCCTGATAGTGGGATTTTTGACTAGAGATTTTTTGTTTATGACATCAAGGAATTTTTGAGCATAGCCTACATTTGGGATAGAAGTCTCCAAGTTTATCAATGGATAGTTAAAGTCTCCTAGGGTGATGAAGTTTTTGTATATAAAGTTCATTTAATGTGTTTAAGAAATAGGGATTGAGTGGGGGTTGTTGAGGTGGGTCTTGTAACTTGTTGTGATCTGATACTTGGTTTTATTTAGCCTGAGTTGATTCTCAGTAGGTTTGTTTTGTGGGTCTCTGGGGGTTTACCTTAAGGTAATGTGGTCCTTAACTAATACAGATACTCCACCACAGTTTCCATTGGATGCAGAGACATAACAGTCACAAACGCTGGTATACAGGGGGTGTTTCTTCACTCTTGAACCAGGTTTCAGTAATAATACACACACAAATGTTCTCCATATGCAGGAGGGCTTCAAGGTTACACAATTTATTTGAGTCGTAGCATTCAGCAGCACCATGTTGGTATCGCCTGCTGGTCTGTTTGTTGTGCTGTTTTAGGCTGGAGGCTCCATTGGTAGGACTGTTCCTAAAGAAGGCATTATGTGGCAGCAAAAGCTCTAGCCAGTATGCAGAATCCTTGGAATGAAATGTGCAAACCATCCCTGACAAAGCAGGTACAACTGTGCAGTATGTCATCCCATGCTGACACATACTTGTTCTTCAAATGACACCATTGACTGAGCCACTTGCTGAAATCCATCATCTTTTTCTTGTACTTCAGATCATTCTTGGAGAAGGTAGATTATGCTCAATACTAGGGTTATCCTGCACTTCCTTTATGCATGGAGAGCCTGGAAACTTCTCTCTGCATTTCCCTAAAGGTTTTGCGCACCAGATCATTTACACCCACATGGACAGCCTCCATGTCATATTGCTCATCTAAAGGGTCTTTAAAACCCTTGAGATGTCAGAGATCCTGGTACCAGAAAGACAGCAGCTTCACCCTCCTTTTGTACAGCCTTGTGTCAGTGGAGTCTGTACGTCTTATCATGGAGACCAGTCTTCAGTGCATTATTATTAGTGGAGGGTTTAAGCAAACTTGATTTGGACCAATTTATTCCAGGTGACTGAATTGTGGATAAAGCAGTATGTGTTGTGATATTTACTTTATTGGGGCAGGCAGCAAAAACCAGGTGGAAAACAAACTGTCAAACAATCTACTTTATTACTAAGCACTTTTGTCCCTTACTTAATTAAGACCTGAGGCTTCATCAGAGTAAAACTGAATAACAAGGTAGGACCAATCACAGAGCACATTTAATGAATGTTAAGCAAGTCACAATACAACACTTTTGAATAATTCATGAAAAACATTAGCACAAAAACTGTTACTAATACTAACATATGTGGTGTTAAAAAACAACAAATACAAATAATGATAATAAAAAATCCAAAAATGTATTAAAGTGAAACTGAAACAGCTAAGAAATCTATGTTTCGAATATTAAAAGATCTCATTTTAAAACACTTTTTTTAAAAGAAAGATTGTTATTCAACCCTGGTGGTTGGCTGGCATTTAACATAATTTGCCAGCATGACTCTGTATTCTAGGAGATTTTCGATGCCACTGCCTCTAGGGTTTAGAATTGCTCTGTCTGCAATGATAAAAAGGAATGTGTTAAAATTGTCACAAACCACTGAGTGTCTGTATAAAGCATTGGTCGTTTTCCTATTTTTAATGTCTCGTGTTTACAAATTATGTCTTTTAATTTTCTCTTAGTCTTATCAACATAAAATGATGTACAGGAGACACAGCTAACTAAGTACACTACCCCTGAGTGTCACAATTGACATGTCCAGGATAATTTAATAGTTCTGTGGTAACTGTTTACCCTGACATATGATCCATCATTAATGAATCTGGAAGTTTTACATCTTCCACATTTTGCCATCTTAGGTCTATAATGGTCGTAGATCTTTATGGGTTCAATGTCCATCTATTCTTTTATATTCTTACCACTACTAAAAACCAAATGAGGTGTTTCACCTAACCTCCTCTTCATTTCTTGGGTAAAAATCAGGTTCCAATTGGAGGTCCAAATTCTTTGGATCTTAAAGGCATCCCTGTTGTAGGGAATTACCATTGCTCCAGTTTTTTAAGTATTCATTTTTCTAAGAGTGTCAGTGTTAAATATATCTTTTTGGAGAGTTCCCAAAATGGATGCCTACTTCTCCTTCCTTCCTTGAAATATTAACCCTTTTAAATTTTTGAGGAGGGTTTGTGGATAATCTTTTTCTTTGAATACTTCGATTAACTTCTTCACCTCACCATCAGATATAGTGTCATGTGTAACCAACCTTGAAAGTCGTACTATGACCTTTAATAATGCTTTTTTTTCTGAAAATACAGGTGACAACTAGTAAAGTGCAAATAATCATTCAAAAACATTTATTTCCCAAAGAGTGTAACGGCATTGCATGTTTTCAGTGTCTTTGTAAAGGATGACGTCTAAAAAAATCTATCATATTGAAAGCCTTTTTGTACATAAACATTAAGAATTCAGAGGAGTTCCTACAATGGGTAATAAAGTCATCCAAGTTGTGTCTCACTCCTGTGCCATAAAATAAGGATGTCATCCAGAAATCTAAAGTAGGCTTGGATATAGTTGTAAAAGGGGAGTTGAACACAACTTCCTTTTCCCATGCTAACAGAATGATGTTAGCAAAAACTGGAACTGGAGCACATTTTGCACCCATAACTACTCCTGTCCTTTGGTGAAAATATTCACCCTCAAAGAACATAAAAACAAGTTCCATAAATTCACTATAACATAAATGTCATTGTTGTCAAAATCATGGGTGTCATAAAGTACCCTGGTAAATGCTAGCAAGCCTAAACTTTGAGGAATTACAGAAAATAAATTGACAACATCAACAGTGACAAATAAAACTTGATTGTTCAAAAATACGATTGTTTAACTTCTCAAGGAGGTACCAAGAATCACATAGTGTTCGTGCCTGGAAAAAATGTATTTACATTTCAGTTCAATAAAACCAGGAGTCAAACAAAAAAGTTCTATTTCCTTTGGCCCGCTCAGTACATTGCTCAAGTGGTGTAAAAAGGCTGGGTGGTGAAGCATTAATGTTAAAATGCATTGAAGCTCTTTTCAAATTCTTTTCCAATGAGCTTCCTCTCTGGCTAGCCATCAAACTGGAAGTGCTCACCTGGGATCTGTTAACATAGTTCCAGAGTTCTCGCAACAGCAGCGTTAGATCCCAGGAAGTGAATGGCACAAGTTTGCCATGCTGAAAAATACTCTTGATTCAACTTGGAGACTTAGGCAATGATTTTTCTTTTACAGCCTCAGCATATAATAGGGCAGCCACGGTGGTTAGCGTTGTCACCTCACAGCAAGAGGTTCTCCAGTTCGATCCTTGGTTGGGGTGCTTTCTGTGCGGAGTCTGCATGTCCTCCCTGTGGTCATGTGGGTTTCCTCCGGATGATCAAGTTTCCTACCACATCCCAAAGACATGCTGCAGGTGGATTGGACACTCTAAATTGGCCCTAGGCATGAGTGCATGCATGCGTGTGTGTGTTTTCTGTGGAAGGTTGGGCGCCGGGCTGGCAACTTGACACTGTAAACCTCCACTGCCAATCATGAGCGGACAGGTGATCTGCTGTGGCGACCCCTAACGGGGCTTCGGAAAAGCTGAAAGAAGAAGAAGAAGCCTCAGCATATGATAATTTTCCATGTATTTCTGTTGCTTGCTACGGGGAGTTGCTACTCACAGAATGTTTCTCGTGAGAGCGTTGCCTCCATCTTTAATATTCGCATTTCTCTCAGGTAATTCGTGTTGCGGTGAATAGTAGTTCCTTGTCCCTGAGCATCATGCAGTTGCTACTCTGCTTAGGTATAACAAGTGTTTCGAGACTGGCAATGGAGGGAAGACTATCTAACTCACCTTCAGTTTAGTCCAACAGCGTACAAATTTGAGGAAATATGATTTATCTGAATGGTATTTTAAGACTCACCTATATATTTGTAGCATAACAGTTAACTAGTAGACATGCTCAACTAAGGTAGAAGCAGCTTACAGTAAATTAACTTGACGCTAAGTAAATAAGTTTTTTTCTTTTTCTTTCTTTCTATTATTTTTGTTTAAGACATGGTTGATTTAATCATAAGTAAATTTGGTTGATACAAGAAGTTAACACACAGCTGACAGCTGTAAACTCAACTCATACTCATCAAAGAATATACCCACTGAACCTGAGAGTGGGGTGTGACAACCCCAAGACAACACATTTGCAGTACATGCTAAGATATTTCAGGTATTGCTATGTTACATTGTTGAGGTTTGCTCTGGTTGTTTATTTCTCTTACTAAAAAAAAACAACTCATTTACAGAAGGCAAGCTTGTTTTCCTACAAACTTTCATATAGGGTGATTCATCCCCAGCAGTCCTGTTACTTAAATATTCTAGCTTCATGGTTGCAGAAGTGCAGGGAAACATCTTCCATGAGTGAAAAAAATAGCATTGCATATTGTAATCTCAGCATAAAGGCAGACAAATATATAACCATTCAATGACTGTTGCATTCAGGAATATGGAATCAAGGTACATTCTTTTAGATAGGAAAGTTTCATTGCACAACTACCCACCCTCCTTACACATGCATGTTCCTGATGTGTTTGAACCTCATCTGGTGGTTAAGTAGTAGGCAATCCTTCTGAATTAGCTGCAGGACCTAGGATGGAAGTCTAGACACAGAGAGAGAGAGAGAGAGAGAGAGAGGAGAGATTCATTTGTGCCAACAAAGCAACACCCTACAAGCTATTTATTGAACATATCCAGGCTGACTGGCATTTCATTGTTTTCTCCGTGATGAAGTTTCACATATATGTCTAATCTGTCTGCCTATTATTCAGCTATAGTAAAATGAGATATGACATTTTAATAGCTATAACTAGATCATATTAATGTAGTAATATAAATACCACCTTCGGTTACCCCAGAAATGAGGCCCCTGACCTAGCAGGACTAACATTGTCAACAAAAGAGTAGACAAAACAGAGTAAAATAAAAAATGTTTCTCCATCTATTTTTTTTTTTTTTTTGACGTAGAACACTTTATGACTTGTACTTTTAATTATATTCACTGTATTACTTTGGACTTTATCTATATTGTAACATCTGTGTTTTTAAACGTATACTCCCTGAGTTTGTATTTGTATTTTAAATTGTATATTTATGCTTCTGTATGCTGTATATTCCATACTGTACTTATGTTATATTCTGTTAACTTCTTTTGGAGCTTTTCTCTCCAGACCTTCACTGAAAATGGGCTCTGCCTGGCCCAGTGGAGTTCGTCTGTCATCAAACTGGAAATAAATAAATAAATAAATAAATAGAAAGTTGTGTTTAAACATTTCAAAGTTATTGCCCTTGAGTATCCACGTAATGTGGACTGATGCATTAGAATGACAATAAATTCAGACCACAAATCACACAGATGCTATAACCAATGAATACTGATTTAGGGGGTTCAGCTTTATCCCCCTCCCCCCGTCGCAATGCAAATTAATGGGAAAGCAGAGTCTTATGAATGCGGCAAAGTACAGCACCTCGTTACGAGATATTATTTAACATTCTGGTGCTTTCAGTATTTATGACATTTGCATTATTTTTGTCAATGCAGCTTCAGTGGAACCATTGGAGAACAGTCATTTGACCCTTCTCTTTTAATGTGACATTATTAAAACATAAACACTGCTGACATCTAAAATAAGGAAATCACATTTATGTATTTAGTCTTGATGCATTTTCGTTTAGACAACCAGAAAAAGCTGCATTTACAAGGCTGGCCATCTTTAGAAAAGGATCATTTACTCTTTTATAGAGTCAGATCTGCTATAAGCAAATTAGACCCCACCCACTAGCAAGTCCTTCACTTTTATATAGAGATTTAGAGCTGTGTATGCAAATCAGATCCATCCCACTAAGCAAGTGTAGAAAGAGGAATTTGGTTGTTTAAGTTTGTTAAATGGGGTAGTAGAGTTATCCACAAGAACAAATTGCAGCAACAGCTTGGGAGGTGCAAAAATAGAAAATCTGTACAACAAATAACAGTCATATACTAAACAGTTAAATTAGGAAATAGTATGTATTCACATCATATTACAATGCTTATACTCTATTATATGTCAACATAAAAGAAAGGTTCATGATGCATAGATAACTTGTTATGTTCTGTATCAGCCATCACAAGAAAAAATGAGAAAGGGCAATTGATATTAGGATTATGTAGGGAATTGGGAAAGTGAGGATGATGCAGATGTGAAAACAAGAGAGTGACGATAGAAAAGGATACAGTGCCTTAAAGCAATGATGTGCAACTTTTTTGTTAAGGCAATCGGTTATCTTCATTTGTCTAAATTTGCTGTATGTGGTAGAATAACAAATGTCTGTAGAAAGACAGTCCTATAGTTAAGTCCAAGAATGGAAAAGGCATGGCTGGAAACATACAGGGTGGTAGCAGGCCTACTTAAAATTGATGTATTATCTGCTTTATGGGGCAATTTTCGCAGCCATTCTGAGGCTGAGGGGGTAAGGGTTTGTCATTGAAAAATGTCTTATAAATTCAGCATCGGAGATCGGCATGTTCTTTACAGGTCTCCAACTGGCACATCTGAGGGAGATACAGTGATGCTCTTTTTGCAGTGAAGGTAGGGTAAAATATCAAATTCTGTTTCAGAGGCTTTATAAGTCTTTGAGGCACTTCTTAAAGGTGTAGGCAAGCAGTGGTAGACTACATTCCATCATGACCGTCATCATCCTCAACCGCCTTTTTTCCATTTTCTACATGGGGTCAGGGTGTCAACCCCATGTGGAATAATTTCTTGTTTAGTTAGGTTAGTTAGTTAGTTATTTAGTTAGTTAGTTAGTCAGTGAGTGAGTGAGTGAGTGAGCGAGCGAGTGAGTGAGTGAGTGAGTGAGTGAGTGAGTGAGTGAGTGAGTGAGTGAGTGAGTGAGTGAGTGAGTGAGTGAGTGAGTGAGTCAGTCAGTCAGCAAATACCGACTGGGTTGATGGGGAGGTGTTTCTTTTGTGTGTACGGAAACTAAAACTAACAAAAGCAAATGTATGCTTGTATGTGGGGGTTCTTTGTCAATGCTGGCACTGCTGAAGATGGATGTGTGCCTGGATGGAAGGGGATTTTTGTTGTGTCCATGTCTGCACTGACGGTGCTAGGTGTTTGCTTACTGATGGCTACTAGAGCAGTTCTGCTGGGAAGATGTATGTAACATACATAGCATCATTGGAAATTCATAATTCTTTTTCCATCCATGACACTTGCTAATGTTGCACATGTGAAGGGGAGATACTGCTTTTAGCTGTGACACTACTAAGGGGTGGGTGTTCTGAGGGCTGGATGGGTAATGACAATTCTGACTTTGCCTGGGGTAGATGTGCTTGGGGATGGGGGATGGACAATAATCTTAAGCCTAACATTGCAACGGATGGGTGTGTTCAGGCAAATGGGACTGAAAGAATAAAAATGAATACTGTCAGGACTGAGCATGTGAAAGGGTACATATTATAAGTAAAAGCATCACATTTAAAGCTAAGGATGTTATAATTCTATTATACTTGGCCCTTATCAGACCAATAATTGAGTACAGTCTTCTGTTTTGCATGTAACTCAACAGATACCTGCAACAATTGCAGACACCACAGGTTTCTCACCAAGAAATTGCAGGGTACACAAAACAAATCTTACATGGAAAGACTGAAAGCCCTGTCACTGTATCCTTTCTGTCTCCTACAGGTTGTTAAGGAGTAGCCTGTGCCTGGCTTACAGGGCAGTCTCTCACCCTGCCATGATGGAAATGCTACACATTCATAAATCAAACTGCAAAGATGACTCGGTCCAGGGATATTAACTGAACCTCTAACATGAACAGGTCATGCTGGAGAGATAGACAAATCTCTCAGAGACTGCCATTTCTCTGAAACAAGCTTTCAATTCATGTGAAATAGACCACCTCCCTGATCCTGTTCAAACACAACCTATATCAATGGATGAGTGACTGCAAATTCACTTCTGGAGTGGTGTTCATGTCCCTTCTGGACAGGGAAAGTTGGTATTAGCTACCATAAACCCTTATTCTGTGAACTTCACTCACCTAACTATCAACAGTTGGGGCAACACAATGTAAACATGTCTAGGCTTGCAAGGGCTCTATGGCTGTTAGCCTGGTAACCTTCTATGAACCTGTGAACCTAAGAGATGACCCAGTGTATCAGGATTTGGGAACTTATGTGCCCAATAACCTAACTTTTGACCAGCATGTGTCTATTGTTGTATGAAAGATGATCTATATCGTACAAACCCCGGGGGTCACTTCTGTGTCACTGTTAGACAGAGGTACAGTAAACTAAACCTTAAAATGGGCACAGTATACTCATTCCAAGGGGTGGCGAAAGCCAAACACACTCTGGCTAGGCTTATAAATGCCCTAGGGCAGATAGCCTAGTATGAACCTATGAACCTATGAACAAAGGGAGTGTATCTATATCTAGGGATGTTATTGTACCCCTTTACTCAGGCTTCATTAGGCCAGTCATTGAATGTAATGTATCCTTTGGCATGTATCTGTGCAGACACATGTAACATATAGAATGCCCACAGAAATATCTTACTAAAAGGATACATGGCCTAAACATGTCCTACATTGACTGACTCAAAGCCCTGTTACTATATTTGGTATATATTCAGTATACTACAGACTGCTAAGAGATTATCTGTGTCTGGCATGCAAGGCATCCACCGACCCATTACTGGTGGATTTACTGCACATCAGCAAATCAAATGGATCAGAAATACTTGGTCTAGGTATTTAAACCTCTGCTGCAACATCAACAGAACAGTTTGGAGTACAGGTATATTTTGCAGAGGATATCACTGCTGTTGAACAGACTCCCCAACCACATAAAAAAAGTTCATCCCTGTCCATATTCAAGTGCAACCTAGTAATATGGATGGGAAATAGAAAATTTACCCCAGGTCTGACCCTGTACTATTAATGGACAGAGAATGCTTTATCCATGCATATGTCCCCACAAATTATCTATGGTATGATCCCAGTTATTCTCATTAAGGGTTATATATAATTACCATAGGATGCATAAGGGCAATCTATAAGAAATGGGATAGGTGATTTTGAGCACAAAAAGAGAAATTGGCTAGACTTAAAATGGCCCACAAGGGTGACTAGCCTAGTACTTACCTATGTACCTATAAGGGCAGCTAGCATAGTACTTACTTATGTACCTATAAGGGCATCAAGCCTAGTACTTACCTATGTACCTATAAGGGCAGCTAGCATAGTACTTATTTATGTACCTATAAGGGCAGCAAGCCTAGTACTTACCTATGTACCTATAAGGGCAGCTAGCCTAGTACTTACCTCTGAGCCTATGTACCTATGTAACGCAGTGCACTTAATTTCCTTTTTTAATTAAAGTAAATGATTGCTACGAAGTTCTCCAATGCATAGCCAGCCTGTTCAGAATCAGTAGCCCTTACGTACAGTGCTTCATGTGCTCATGTGCTGTATTCTACTTCTTGACTTAAAATACTAAAAAACTGGCATTAAATGCAGTGAGATTCTTTCATGTTAGCTTGGTGACTGCAGAATTAAAACATATTTTGAAAATCACTCATAGTCAGTATATGATTTTGCTACCGTCACTGCTACATTTGGTTAAAAACGTCTGATTTAAAGTATATGCATCAGAAACAGTCTGTGAGCAAGCAAGCAGTCAAAACTAAAACAAACAAAACAAAATGAGTACATAAGTAAATAAATAAATAAACATTTTCTTGTCATAAAAATACTGTTTACAAATGTATACATTTACTGAATAATACATAGACAGTAACTACACAGAATTATCCATGCTATTTCATACAAGAAGTAATCCCAGTATACCTCACGTTTGCAACACTACACACAGGCTATAACCCTAACCCAAAACTTAAAGGAAACCAAATTCTTGGCCCACACTCCCAGTTCAAATGCTATGTTGTTCTGCATTCATAGAATTTGTGATTCTGTAACACAAAATTAAGGATCAAAGTCAGTAAACAGTGTCAGAAAGTTGTAGCTAGACCTGTAATTAATCCATCTTATTCTAACATTTTTTTTAAGGGATTAATACCAATAAATAGAAAGGTTCCCTGGTTTGGGGCCTTTTTCCATCATTAGTTTTGGCTTCATCTTTAATACTTTTTTGTTACTAATGCATCCTTTATCTCTCATGGAACTGATCATCTGCAGCTACTAATGCTTCTCCTAAATCCAGATTCTTTAAATCACTGCTGACATCCCCCCTGGACCTAGTCTAAAACTATCCCATTACCTGAGAGGAGATGAAGCATTCTTTATTTATTTATTTCAGTTTGATAACTGGGTATGTGAGCTATTCTACTGACCCTTTTCAGTCATGACCAGGGTACAACTGTAGGTTTCATAGGTTGGTACTAGGCTATCGGCCCTAGGGACTATACAAGCCTAGCCATAACAATTCCCTGGCTATTTCTTCCCACACTATTTACTTCCCTGGACCCCAGTCTAGCAGGGCAACTGACGTGATCCCTGGGGTGAATTTTTTTTCCCCATCCAATCGTCAAGGTTCCTTTTGAAGAGGGCCAAAGAGGAGCTCTGTTTGACATGTATGGGCAATCTATTCCAGAGTCTGGGGAGCCAAGTCAGGAACCTACCCCTCCAGCATGTTTTGTTTATTGCGATGACAAGGTTTAGATCCCTGGAGCGTGTGGCTCTGAGGGATTGGGATTTCTTTAAATGTAGCATGTCCAGCAGCTCTGGGTTTGACATGGGCTTGTATGTTAAGCAGAGATCGCCTCTGAGTAGACGATATGCGACAGAGTATAGCTGGAGTTTTTTAAGGCGGTCAGCATAGGGCATCTGCTTTAGGCCTGTGATTCTTTTAGTGAGGTATTTCTGTGGCCTTTCCAGTTGTTGCATATGTCTTGAGAGGTACATACTAAATGGGGCATTGTATTCTATAATGGGTCTAATGAGGGATGAGTACAGTGGGACAATGACCTCCTTTTTTCTGGATGAAAAGCCCTTAGTGATGAGGTGTGCCACATAGAAGGATTTTCTGGCTGTTGTGGCAATGTGGTTATCGAAAGTGAGACCACTGTCCACCTGTGTCCCTAAGTGTCTTATCACACTTTTGGTGTTTAGTGTACTGCCACCTATGTGGTAATTCACGGGTACATGTTTTTTCCCAAAGGGGGTAACTGTACAAAAAGGAAACTAAATTAAACTAAACAATGTAGTGCAAGTTATTCAAATTATAACAAGGCTGATGGACAAATGTCACAGTGCTTATAGAAGCAGATATTATACAGAGAATAATAATTAGCAATACCACTAAATATATACAGCATGTATAATAGTTTATGTAACATTCCTGCAGAAACTTTACAATGTGACAGAGTTATTTACAACATGTATGAGATTAACAGATTAATAGTGCCGATTTACATGTGTTGAAATAAACTGTAAGCATTTAGCCAGTGTCTTGGAAGCAGACACACTTAAATTCATTCTGCAAACGGCGTTTACAGAGTGCAGGTGCAAGTGCAGAGAGGTATCTTTAGCCATAGGGATTTATTTATTTATCTGTCCGACCTATATCCCCGCACGTATGCACCGTATCCAGCTGTGCAAGACTGAAATGGCCGATAGCATCTGTTGTACATTGTAAGCATGGACTGTATATCTTGATATCATCACCATCATTGCCACTTATTATATTTGTATTTGTAACTAGGATAGAGCACTGATCTCCATGGACGCTTTGTAGACTCAGCCCAGGAGCAGTGTTTGTTGAGGTGAGTTGCTCAGAGTCACAAATTTAGGCAAATGAAGGCTGAGGGAATCAAACCCTGGACCACAGAAAGCAGACTGTTAACAACCCCTGCACCCTCCCTGCATATGACCCCTCACTATCTTGTAATACTCAAGCTGGTAAAGTATCACTGGATTTCCTAACCCTCCCTCCCCCCAAGTCTGCTCCTTAAGTACCAGCGTTGCAAATCAAAACTAGGTCACCTCTGTTGCAGTCTGCTATGCTGCCAACAGTTTGTCTGGACTCTTGAGTGAAGAGACTGAGAACTGTGCCTTAAAGTCACTCATTTGTACAGCTGCTACAGCTACCACTTTCAGCTAAACAGCATTTCTCATTCAAAGCACCATGTGAACAGATGCCATTAATTCATTTGCAACATTTGCACATAAATAATTTAAGGAAAATGACTAACCCAGCCACTGGGGATGCACAAGCCAGTGCATTTCTTTGTGCCAGTCCTAAGCCCGGATAAATGGGGAGGGTTGCGTCAGGAAAGGCATCCGGCGTAAAAATTCTGCCACAACTCTTATGGCGCAAAAATTTAATATTTCCATACCGGATCGGTCGAGACCCGGGTTAACAACGACCGCCACCAGTACTGTTAGCCAACAGGGTGCTGGCAGAAATTGGGCTACTGTTGGACGAAGGAGAAGAGGAGGGCAAAGGCATGCCCGAAGGCAGGAAGAGAGGAGGAAGGTTAGGAGTGTAGCAGTGAGGGTAGGAACTTTGAATGTTGGCAGTATGACTGGTATAGGAAGAGAGCTAGCTGATATGATGGAGAGAAGGAATGTTGATATATTGTGCGTGCAAGAGACCAGATGGAAGGGAAGTAAGGCCAGGTGTTTAGGAAACGGGTTCAAATTGTTCTATCATGGTGTGGATGGCAGGAGAAATGGGGTAGGGTTATACTAAAGGAACGATATGCCAAGAGTGTTTTAGACGTGAAGAGAGTGTCTGTCAGAGTGATGTTTATGAAGCTTGAAATTGATGGTGTAATGATGAATGTTGTTAGTGCATATGCTCCACAAGTTGGGTGTGCGATGGATGAGAAAGAGAAATTTTGGAGTGAGTTGGATGAAGTTGTGGTGAGTGTACCCAAGGGTGAGAGACTAGTGATTGGAGTGGACTTTAATGGGCATGTTGGTGAAGTGAACAGAGGGGATGAGGAAGTGATGGGTAGGTATGGTGTTAAGGTGAGGAATGCAGAAGGTCAGATGATTGTGGATTTTGCGAAAAGGATGGACATGGCTGTGGTGAATACATATTTTAAGAAGAGGGAGGAGCATAGGGTGACGTACAAGAGTGGAGGAAGATGCACACAGGTGTATTATATCCTATGTAGGAGGGCCAGTCTGAAGGAGATTGGAGACTGTAAAGTGGTGGCAGGGGAAAGTGTAGCTAAGCAGCATAGAATGGTGGTCTGTAGGATGACGTTGGTGATCAAGAAGAGGAGGAGGAGTGTGAAAGCAGTGCCAAGGATTAAATGGTGGAAGTTAAAAAAGGGTGATTGTGAAGTGGAGTTTAGGGAAGAGTTAAGACAGGCACTGGGAGGCAGTGGAGAGTTACCGAATAACTGGGTAACTACAGCAGAACTAGTAAGAGAGACTGCTAGAAAAGTGCTTGGTGTGACATCTGGACAGAGGAAGGAGGACAAGGAGACCTGGTGGTGGAATGAGGAAGTACATGAGAGTATACAGAGGAAGAGGCTGGTGAAGAAGAAGTGGGATTGTCAAAGAGATGAAGAAAGTAGACATGAGTATAAGGAGATGAGGTGCATGGCAAAGAGAGAGGTGGCGAAAGCTAAGGATAAGGCATATGGAGAGTTGTATGAGAGATTGGAAACTAAAGAGGGAGAAAAGGACCTGTACCGATTGGCTAGACAGAGGGACAGAGCTGGGAAAGATGTGCAGCAAGTAAGGGTGATAAAGGATAGTGAGGGAAAGGTACTCACAAGAGAGGAGAGTGTGTTGAGTAGATGGAAAGAGTATTTTGAGAGGCTGATGAATAAAGAGAATGAGAGAGAGAGAAGGTTGGATGATGTGGGGATAGTGAATCAGGAAGTGAAACAGATTAGCAAAGAGGAAGTAAGAACAGCTATGAAGAGGATGAAGAATGGAAAGGTTGTTGGCCCAGATGACATATCAATGGAAGTATGGAGGTGTTTAGGAAAAATGGCAGTGGAATTTTTAACTAGATTGTTTAATGAAATTTTGGAAAGTCAGAGGATGCCTGAGGAGTGGAGAAAGTGTTAAGAATAAGGGCGATGTGCAGAGCTGCAGTAACTACAGAGGGATAAAATTGATCAGTCACAGCTTGAAGTTATGGGAAAGAGTAGTAGAAGCTAGGTTAAGAAGGGAGGTGATGATTAGTGATCAGCAGTATGGTTTCATGCCAGGAAAGAGCACTACAGATTCAATGTTTGCTCTGAGAGTGTTATTGGAGAAATACAGAGAAGGTCAGAAGGAGTTGCATTGTGTCTTTGTAGACTTGGAGAAAGCATATGACAGGGTGCCTAGAGAAGAGTTGTGGTATTGTATGAGGAAGTCGGGAGTGGCAGAGAAGTATGTAAGAGTGGTACAGGATATGTACGAGGGTAGTGTGACAGTGGTGAGGACTGCAGTGGGAGTGACAGATCCGTTTAAGGTGGAGGTGGGATTACATCAAGGATCAGCTCTGAATCCTTTCTTATTTGCAGTGGTGATGGACAAGTTCACAGATGAGATCAGACAGGAGGCTCAGTGGACTATGATGTTTGCAGATGACATTGTGATCTGTAGTGAGAGTAGGAATCAGGTTGAGGAGACTCTGGAGAGGTGGAGATATGCTCTAGAGAGCAGAGGAATGAAGGTCAGCAGGGCTAAGACAGAATATATGTGTGTAAATGAGAGGGAGGGAAGAGGAATGGTGAGGATGCAGGGAGTAGAGTTGGTAAAGGTGGACGAGTTTAAGTACTTGGCATCAACAGTTCAGAGTAATGGTGAATGTGAAAGAGAGGTGAAGAAGACAGTACAGGCAGGGTGGAATGGGTGGAGAATAGTGTCAGGAGTGATTTGTGACAGACGGGTACCAGTAAGAGTGAAAGGGAAGGTCTACAAGAGGGTAGTGAGACCAGCTATGTTATATGGGTTGGAGACAGTGGCATTGACAAAAAGGCAGGAGTCAGAGCTGGATGTGGCAGAGTTAAATATGTTAAGATTTGCACTCGGTGTGACTAGGATAGATCGGATTAAGAATCAGTATATTAGAGGGTCAGCTCATGTTGGACAGTTTGGAGACAAAGCAAGAGAGACGAGATTGCATTGGTTTGGACATGTGCTGAGGAGGGATGATGGGTATATTGGGAAAAAGATGCTAAGGATGGAGCTGCCAAGTAAGAGGAAAAGAGGAAGGCCTAAGATAAGGTTTATGGACGTGGTGAGAAAGGACATGCAGGTGGTTGGTGTGACAGAGCAAGATGCAGAGGACAGGAAGAAATGGAAAGAGATGATCTACTGTGGTGACCCCTAACGGGAAAAGCCGAAAGATGATGATGATGAATTTAAGGAAAATGACTCAGCTATACTGCCATTCAGCAAACTGACATTGTCTGTTCCACTACAATAAATGATGAACATTATTTAGATTCATAGATATTCCAAGTTACTGAGTCATTTGACCATTCACACCTTGTCAGCACCCCCCCCCCCCCAGAATGTACCTCCTCCCTGCAGTAGGGCCATACCAATCAATGCTAGAGTAAATTCGTGAATACCCTGTCAGTCATCCAGGTTATGTTTAAGTGCAGATACTGAGTTGCTCTGCTTAACATGCAGAGAAAGTTTATTCCAGAGGTTTGGGAAGTGCTGGGTTATAAATATGTCACTCTATTGTGTTTTATTTATTTGTTGGTGAAGATTTATGTTCCTAGTTCTAGTACTGGTGGGGACATGCAGAAATATAGGTGATAAGGACAACTGGGTGTCTAATCACACAGTAAGCTTGTCAGATATCTCCCCCATCATAGGTTCATAGGTGTGTACTAGGCCAACAGCCCTGGAGCTTTACAAGCCTAACCCATAGAAATGCCCTGGCATCATGCCGCCATTAGTTCCCGGTGCCTCTATCAAGTAGAGCCACTGGAGTGACCCCAGGGGTGAACTTTTTATTTCCCATCCACTCATCAAGATTTCTCTTGAAAAGGGCCAGTGAGGTGTTCTGCTTGACATGTATGGGAAGTCAATTCCAGTGCATTGGCAGTCTCTGGGTTATGAACCTGTCCCTCCAGCATGTTCTGTTGATTGTGGTAATGAGGTTGAAGTCTCTGGAGCGTGTGGTGTGGAGGGTTTGGGATTTCTTTAGGTGTAACATTTCTAACAGGGCTGGGTCAGACATGGCTTTGTAAGTCAAGCAGAGATCACCTCATAACATATGATATGAGACAGAGAAAAGCTGGAGTTTTTTGAGTCTGTCCATGTAGGACATGCGTTTAAGGCCTAGGATCCTCTTTGTGAGGTACGTTTTTGGCCTTTCCAGCTGTTGCAGGTGTTTAGTGAGGTACATGCCAAATCTGGCATTCTGCTCGATGAATGGTCTAATGAGGGAAGAGTAGAGAGAGATGATGACCTCTTTTTTCCTGGATGTAAAACCCTTGATAATGAGATGTGCCACAAGAACTTTCTGACCACAGTGGCAATGTGGTGGTTGAAGGAGAGGTTGCTGTCAACCTGTGTCTCCAGATCTCTTATAACACCTTCAGTGTTCAGTGGGCTACCATCAATGTGGTAATTAGTGGGAACTGAGTTTTTCCCAAAGGGAATGACAACGCATTTTTGGCATTATGCTTAAGGCCATGGTTTCGACACCAGTCATTGGTCTCAGTGAGGCCATTCTATAGGATGTCTACATCACTTGGGGATTTAATAATGGCTACCAGCTTGCAATCGTCAGTGAACTTGGTCAGCCAAAGTCCCTCTGTGTTGGCCTGGACTTCTGAGAAGTAGATGCCAAACAGGAGAAGACCCAGGACCAATCCCCGTGGGACTCCACTCATGACTAGTCGGCAGTGTGACTTGGAGTCTGCTACTTTCACACTGTGGGTTCTATCTGTGAACCAATTTGCAACCCACCTAGTGATATTGGGGTTGATACCTAGTTTGGTGAGTCTATCAATAATTCCTGAGTGGGGAATGGTATCAAAGGCCTTGGCCAGATCAAGGTAGGCTGTATGAACTGCCATGTCCTCATCCACAGCTCTGGTGACTGACTCAAAGAAGTCAACCAGGTTGAGCAGGCATGCTCTACCCTTCACAAAACCAAATTGCATGGGATCTAGAGTTTGGAGATTCCCTATATCCTTGTTAATTAGGTCCATGATGATGCACTCCATAGCCTAACATATCAGACTCATCAGGCTAATGGGGCGATAATTCACAAGGTCTGTAGTCACTCCCCCTTTATGGAGAGGGATGAGTGTAGCAGTGCGCCATTCAGTAGGGACAAAGTCTGAGGTGAGGCTGTGACTGAACAGGGCACACAGGTGAGGTGCCAGTTCACTTTGTAGTTCATGTAGAACACAGCCAGGGGTATTGTCGGGTCCCATGGAAGCTGTATTCTTGGCCTTGGACATTGCAACTTTAACCTCTGCAGCAGTAATGCTGGGTGCCTGGCATTCTTCCGGTATTGTGATTGGTCCTTTGGGGGGGGGGGTAAAGTTGGCACTCAATCTGTCAGCCAGTATGTTGGCAACATCTGTTGGCTCAGTACAGGAGGTACCATTGTGCTGTAACTCAGAGCAAGTCTGGGTATTGCCGTGGAGATTCTTGATATAACTCTAGAAGGCTTTGTGGTTGTTTTTAGTGTCTGCTGCAATTCTGCCTTCATAGCTAGCTTTAGAGATTTTGATGAGGAGTTTCAACTTTTGTTGAGGCTAATAAAGGAGTTTTTCCAGTCTTGGGACTTCACCTTTTTCTGCAACAGTTTCTTCTTTCTGTTGTAGAGTTTGTTAATGGCAGAGGACCACCAGATTGACTTCCTTTTTTTGGAGAGCATCTTGGTTCTGTTGGGTATGGCTAGTTCCATGCATTTATGTACGTGTTTGTACAGTGCATTGGTGTATGATTCGGTGGTCATGCACCTATTTTCCATTTGCATGGGTGCCGTGAAGTTAGCCACCTCTGTTTTTAGGAGTCCAAAGTCAGCTTTGGAGAAGTTTTTCA
Source organism: Protopterus annectens (assembly GCF_019279795.1). NCBI lineage: Eukaryota > Metazoa > Chordata > Ceratodontiformes > Protopteridae > Protopterus > Protopterus annectens. Next base: position 1,280,765,157 of record NC_056746.1, on the reverse strand, counting down.
TGGTGGTTATCTTTGCTGGTGGCATGGGTGAGATGTGGATTTCCATGGTAATTAGTTTGTGGTCAGATCTAACCAGGGAGGAATTCACTATTGGCATTGAGCAACAGTTGCCCATGTTAGTAATAACCAGGTCAAGGATGTTGCTTTCTCTAGTGGGAGTAAGAATGAGCTGGTCCAGCGTATTGGAATTAATGATTTCCAGGAAGCGTTGGGCGAGTGCATTGGTGCATGAGTAGTTTTCCCAGTTGATGGAGGGATAGTTGAAGTCACCCTGTATGAGAGTGTTGGGTTGGACCCTAATAGTTTCCAGGGTGCTTAGGAATGTGGAATGAGAGTCTTGTGACATGGTTGGGGACCTATAGCAGGCTACGACCTGAATCGCCATCTTACCCACTGTTAGTTGTACCTGAAGTCTACACTAATACTGAATAAAGGGCTGGCACTTCCAGCCTTTCTTGGTAGCACAGGGACTTTAGGACTATGATCATTTTGGTTAGGAACTGTTGGGCTCTAATCAGGACCTGCTTTCAGTCAAATAGTGCCCTAAGCAAAATTCTCTACAGTGCCATTGGCAGAAGAGCTCTACAGCGCTCTCCCAACACCACCCTGTGCCCCCATCCTGGTCTACCTACACCATCCATATTACTGGGGAAGAGCCCCTGCTAGAGTGGTGTCCTAGGTGGCTGGCTAGTTGGCCTATGCCTAAGGCCATCTATGATTCTAGCTGTTTGATATCTTTAGGGAAATATATCCCAAATAGTCATTATACTTGATGTTTAGCCAGATCAGTGCTGATTATAAGGGAGTGATTACTGCTGAGTATACGGAAGCGATTAATGCTGGGTATAATGAAGTGACTATTGTTGAGTATAACGGAGTGATTACTGCTGAGTATAATGGAGTGATTAATGTTGAGTATAAGAGAGTGGTTAATGCTGAGTATAATGAAGTGATTATTGCTGCATATAAAGGAGTAATTACTGCTAAGTATAAGGGAGTGATTAATGCTGACAATAAGGAAGTGATTACTGCTGAATATGAGGAAGTGATTAATGCTAAGTATAAGGGAGTGATTAATGCTGAGTATAATGGAGTGATTAATGCTGAGTATAAGGGAGTGATTACTGCTGAGTATAAGGGGTTGATTACTGCTGAGCATAAGGGAGTGATTACTGCTAAGTATAAGGGAGTGATTAATGCTGAGTATAAGGGGTGATTACTGCTGAGCATAAGGGAGTGATTTACTGCTGAGTATAAGGGAGTAATTAATGCTAAGTTTAAGGGTGTGATTAATGTTGAGTATAATGGAGTGATTACTGTTGAGTATAAGGGAGCGATTAATGTTGAGTATAAGGGAGTGACTACTGTTGAGTATAATGAAGTGATTATTGCTGAGTATAAGGGACTGATTAATGCTGAGTATAACAAAGTAATTATTGTTGAATATAATGGAGTGATTACTACTGAGTATAAGGGAGTAATTACTGCTCAGTATAAGGGAGTGATTACTGCTGAGTGTAAGGGTGTGATTACTGCTGAGTATAAGGGAGTGATTAATGTTGGGTATAAGGAAGCGATTACTGCTGAGTATAACGGAGTGATTAATGCTGAGTGTAAGAGAGTGATTACTGCTTTAGACCTTGATGATATTCCTTTGGCAATTATATTGGCTAAATAAGATGATTTCCTGACAACTGCTATCACATGATGTTCAAAAGAGATGGAGCTCTCAGCCCAGGTACCGAGGTTCCTGATTATATTTTCATTTTGTAGGGGTGTGTTGTCTATACAATGTAGTGTGAGGGAGGGCTATCTACCAGTAGTGATGATACAACACTTTGTACCATTTAGTTTGAGCCCATTTTTAGAACAACAAGAGATTACTAGGGAGGTACCATTTAGGAGGGTTTTGGTGCCATAGGGTGACTTTGCCATACCCCCAGGTTTGCATTCATCTGCAAACTTTGTTAGCCAGAGATCTTGGTTTCGGCAAAAGCATGTTTAACATATTAACTAAGCAACTAGGTATTTGTCAGATCTTATGGACGAATTATTTTTGGTCTTGGTTAGTATTTTCAGTAAATGATCTTTATACATAATTGAGAGAATGAGAGATTCAGATATTTTGGGGGTTTGAATGAAAGCCTCTGGGGATGAGGTGCTAGTAAATTTGTTTAATAGGATCTTGGCAATATCTGTTTGGTCAGAATAGGAGATATCGTTATGATTATAGTTAAAGTAATCTAGGATAGTGTGTCTTCATTTTCTGACATAGCTAAAGATGGATTTATAATTATCTTTGGCTTTAGAGGCCAGTGTAAGTTTGCGGGCTCTTTTAGTGGGCCTAATAGTGTTTTTCAGGGTATTTTGTAATGCTTTTGATATCATCCTTGAGAAGAGGGGTTTTGGATCTAATAATTAATTTAAGAAATTGTTTTTGTTGTATGGTTTATTTATGGCAGTGGGCCACCAGGGTGGTTTGTTTTTGAATTTCCCATCATACTTGGTTCTGGCAGTCACTTTTGACAACATTTAAGCTTTCATCTGGGTGAATTACTACAGCAATTTGTAGGTTGTTTTAAAAGTCAGGCCCCAGCCAAAACTGCAGCACCAGTAGTTTAAGACCCTCCACCCTGAGAAGCATTATTTATACACTGCAGTACGTTTACTGAGATTAAACATGACAATAATGAAGCGTGCATATAAAAATAATTTTTAAACTATCCCCATTCAGTCTGTGGTTTCATCGACTTAGCAGACTGCTACAGTGAAATGCTGAATATCATTCTGACTTGTAACATTCTTTATTTGCATTTTAATGAGGAGTGTTAATTAAATTGTGCAGGTGCATATGCTTTAGGCTATTAAAAGATTAGGTGTTTAATGATTAATCAAGACATTTGCCAGCTGACTTGAAGCCGTCATTTATTCCCAATGTCATCACACTCATTGGTGAGCTATTTGTTTTCTGATAAGCAAATAATGAGTCAGTAACCCTCACAGTTAAAACAGCCACACAAAAAGAGTTGTTGGTGAAGCTAAGTATGTCGCCACTCTTCCATTTGTTTGGTAAAATATGTTAACATTTGAATACTGCAGAATATTCAGCTGCCAATTCTGTCTTTTCCTCTTTATGCTTGAATATATATACTTATGATGGCAGAATTTACTTTACATGCTGCAAAGGGGGTAGCAGTTTGTCTGCTCATAACATAGAAGGACGTAGTTAACAGTCTGTGGTTTTGCAAACAATGCTTACAATGAATAATGTGCATCCAAATACTTTCAGGTATATTGTTGTGTTTACAGTCTTTATTTGCCTATTAATATGTATTTAATGATATTGAATTAAGAAAAAAATGCTGTTGAAACCACACACTCTGTATTTGTCTGTTGTTGTGCATTTATATTTAGCGATGCTGAATCAAGACAATAAAATGCTACACTTTTTAAAACTTTGATTTGCCTGCCTGCAAAAGTTATACGACTCATTGTATGTTCATGGATTCACTACAAGTTCTAGTGTGCTAGCGGCTTATGATACACTTGTGCACTGATTTTATTTCTCTAAAAGGTAAATGCCGTATCTCCTCCCAACACCCCACCTTATTGATCAATATAGTCCTAACTCTAACCTTAAAGATTTCACGTGGTTCCTAATCCACGTCCTTAGTCCCTCACCTTAAAATTCCACTCCCCCCTTAAACCTAAACCTGATCGTTCCCTAAACCTAAAACTTCAATTTCATCCCCTCCTTTTCCCTAAACCTAAAAATCCCCTGCCATTCCCTAAATGAAAAACTTCTCAACAGCTCCCTAAACATAATTCCACATTCCTGATCATTGCCTAAAACTCTTATCTACATCCCCACCCTCTCCCGCTCCTCCCCATGGTTACGAGATTTACCTTGCTTAAACTCAAATGTATTTGGGTACTCTCTCTGCATTTAAACTTTCCAAATTTCACAGGTAGAAAGAAGGGCCACAGCAAGCCAAAAAGTATATAATCCAAAACTGTTTTTCCAGTACTGTGTGCTTTCGTCTGAGTGGTAAGCAGACTTCTTCAGAGTATAAAAACACAAACTCACACAGCCTTTTATAATCCAATTGATTAATCATGTGACTCCACACACCCACACAGTTAGATATTAAATGAACATTTACATCTAAAAAAAAATATCCATAAAAAATATTAAAAATAAAATTGAAAAATATAAATAAGTCTATTTCACACAAAAATAAGTTCAAACCTGATAAGACTAACTTTAAAACACTACCTATAGAGACATGTTCATTTAACTCAGGGGGAGAATTAGCATTTAACCTGAGTTGCCAAAGCAACTCACGTTGCTCCAATAAATTCTCCCAAGGACCTCCCCTAGGATTTTTTAAAACACAATCTAACCCAAAAAATAAAAAAATAGTGAGTTGGGTAATCATTGACATGCTTAGCCAGGGAATTAGTGTCCTTATTTTTTCTAATATCCAGGGAATGCTCTTATATTCACTCCCTTAACTTTCTCTGAGTTTTTCCCACAACATGAAAACTGGTGAACTTTTGGCAACTAGCCAAATAAATCACTCCAATAGTATTACAATTACAAGCAAATGTAGCCTGAAAAAAGTACCATCAACATCGACGTGGTCCACTGTCAAAATGTGCTTACACTGAGCACAAGAACCACACCTCCTGGTGCCTGTTTTTTGTTAGAGTACATAGCAGAGTGCTCTACCCTTGATTCCAAAAACTTTTTTGCAGTTCTACCTTTTTCGTAGACAAAAACGGGTCCTTTCCCCACTTTATCAACAACCCCTTTGAACAAAGAGACAGCCATACACACCCCAATACTTTCCCATAGTCAGATAACCCTCACTTCTAATCCTAGTTATCTACTAGCCAAATACCATAGACTCTCGCACATTAAATATGATAAACCCACAGTAAAGAAAGTTAAATATCTAACTAACCTTCTACTTAACCCAACATTAAAACTAAAGAATCTACCCTTAAAAGACGGTGACATCCACCCTAACCCAGGACCAACATATCCAGCTAACCCAGGACCAACAAACCCAGCTAACCCAGGCCCAACAAATCCAACTACTCTACTTGCTCAGCCTAAACTACCTAACTCTTTTCTGATAGGGCACCTTAATATCCACAATGTTAACAACAAAGTAGCCCACCTCCAGGCCCTTCTAGATACCCATTCATTTGACATCTTCTGCCTAACAGAAACCTGGTTAAAACCAGGTACTAAAGATAATGAAATAGTTCCCCAAGGTTACAACATATTGAGACAAGACCGATTAAAACGTAAGGGCGGGGGAGTAGCAATCCTATTTAAAGATGGACTACACATCTCCCCCTTACCATACAACCAATCCAGTATCTGTCTGCCTGGGATGACATGATTGACAGACCACGATGCTTTGCCAGAGATGGTCTGCACCTGTCGCTCCTGGGATTCAGGTTACTGGCTAAGGCTCTTGCCACCCCTATAGTGCCTTTTTTAGGCAAACTTCAAAGGACAAAACCACCACCGTAACAGGTACAAGCATGCAAAATCTGAAGGTAATGCTACTCAATGCTAGAAGTCTAAACCTCAAAATGCACTCTCTCGAGGCACTCCTAAAAATGGAGAACATTGATATCTGTACAGTAACTGAGACCTGGTTCAAGGCTCCAGAGAGCACCCCTGCAATACCAGGCTACAACTCTTACCACACTTTTCAGCCACCAAACCAGGACCGAAACACTAAAGGTGGAGGAGTGTCAATATTCACCAAGGATATTCACACCACCAGGCTAGTTGGCCAACACAATGTGTCTGAAATTCTCCAAGTGCAACTAACACTAGGTAAGACTGCAATCCAAATTGTAGCTTGCTACAGATCCCCCACCATACCCCAAGATTCTCACTACATCTTTCTAAACATACTGGAAAATATTAAGATAGAACCAAACACCCTAATACTGGGTGATTTTAACTACCCTGCCATTAACTGGGAAAACTACTCATGTCCCAACACCTTTGCTAACGGTTCTTGGAATTCATAAATTCCAACGCCCTGGATCAACTAATCCATAGTCCCACCAGGGGCTCCAGTATCCTAGACCTGGTCATTACCAACATGGGAAATCAATGCTCCATACCTATGGTCACCCCCTCGTTAGTCAGGTCTGACCATAAGCTAATGACCCTTAACATCCAGATCCCACCCCCACCCCCCAGTAAAGAAACCACCATAAAAAACTTCTCCAAAGCCAACTTCATGCTACTCAAGTCAGAAGTGACAAACTTCATGACACCCATGCAGATGGGAACTGAAAGTTCAACTGCTGAATCCTACACTAAGGCACTGTACGAGCACATCCACTCATGCATGAATCGTGCCATCCCAAATAGAACCAAAATGCTCTCATCCAAAAAAAGGAAGCCGATCTGGTGGTCCCCTGCCATAAACAAACTTTACAACAAAAGGAAGAAACTTTTGCAGAAAAGAGGAAAATCCCAGGATGCAAAAAACTCCCTTACTAGCCTCAGTAAGAAACTGAGATGCATCATGAAATCCTCCAAAGCTAGTTACGAAAATAAAATTGCCAAAGATTCCAAAGACAACCACAAAGCATTCTATAACTATGTCAAGAATCTAAATGGCAATGCTCAGATCTGCTCTGAGTTAAAACAGAATGGCATTAAGTATACTGATCCGAAGGATGTTGCCAATATCCTGGCAGATCGATTCAGTGCCAACTTCACCCCCCTCTCATCCCCTAAATGGCCCATCTCAATACCAGAAGATTGCCAAATTTCAGTAATAACGGCCACACAGGTACAAAACGCACTCTCTAAAGCCAAGAATACAGCATCCATGGGACCAGATGACATCCTGGGCTGTGTACTACATGAACTACAATATGAACTGGCACCTCACCTAAGTGTCATGTTTAATCATAGCCTCACCTCAGGTTTCGTGCCCACTGAGTGGCGCAGAGCTACAGTTATCCCAATCCACAAGGGGGGATCCACCTTGGATCCCGGAAACTACCGTCCCATCAGTCTGACAAGCCTTAACTGCAAGGCCATGGAGCGTATTATCATGGAACTTATAAACAAAGACATTGGCAACCTTCAAACACTGGACCCCACCCAGTTTGGGTTTGTGAAGGGCCGATCTTGTCTCCTGAACCTGATTGACTTCTTTGAATCAGTCTCCAGAGCCATGGACAAGGGTAAGGTGGTCCACACAGCCTATCTAGACCTTGCCAAGGCCTTTGACACCATCCCCTACTCTGGAATCATAGATAAACTTACTAAGTTGGGCATTAATCCCTATGTCACCCAATGGGTTGCTAAATGGCTTACTGATAGAACCCACACTGTAAAAGTAGCTGACTCCAAATCCAGCTCCAGACAAGTGACAAGTGGAGTACCTCAGGGTTCAGTCCTGGGGCCGCTCTTGTTTGGCATCTACTTCTCTGAAGTACAGGTCAACACTAAGGGACTCTGGCTAACAAAGTTTGCAGATGACTGCAAACTGGGAGCCATTATTGAATCCCCAAATGATGTGGATACTCTACAAAAGGGCCTTACAGAAACAGATGCTTGGTGCCAGAGCCATGGGCTCAAGCTCAATGCCAAGAAATGTATTGTTATCCCTTTGGGAAAAAACATGTATCCATGAATTACCATATAGGTGGCAGTACACTAAACACAGAAAGTGTGATAAGAGACTTAGGGACACAGGTGGACAGTGGTCTCACCTTCGATAACTACATCGCCACAACAGTCAGGAAATCCTTCTATGTGGCACACCTCATCACGAAGGGCTTTTCATCCAGAAAAAAGGAGGTCATTGTCCCACTGTACTCATCCCTCATTAGACCCATTATAGAATACAATGCTCCATTTGGTATGTACCTCTCAAGACATCTGCAACAACTGGAAAGGCCTCAGAAATACCTCACTAAAAGAATCACAGGCCTAAAGCAGATGCCCTACGCTGACCGCCTTAAAAAACTCCAGCTGTACTCTGTCGCATATTGTCTGCTCAGAGGTGATCTCTGCTTAACATACAAGGCCATGTCAAACCCAGAGCTGTTGGACATGCTACACTTAAAGAAATCCCAATCTCTCAGAGCTACACGCTCCAGGGATCTAAACCTTGTCATCACAATAAACAAAACATGCTGGAGGGATAGGTTCCTGACCCAGAGACTCCCCAGACTCTGGGATAGATTGCCCATACATGTCAAGCAGAGTGCCTTTTTGGACCTCTTCAAGAGGAACCTTGACGATTGGATGGGAGAAAGGAAATTCACCCCAGGGATCACATCAATCACCCTGCTAGACAGGGGTCCAGGAAAGTAAATAATGTGGGAAGAAATAGCCAGGGAATTGTTATGGCTAGGCTTGTATAGGCCCTAGGGCTGATAGCCTAGTACCAACCTATGAACCTATGAACCTATGAACCAACCTCATGACAGTAATGTAGAAGTACTAATCTCTAAACTTCATATCAACCCCAGCAAATCATTATATATCATTTGTATTTACCTGCCTCCTGGCAATAATACCAATACAATAGAAGATATACTAAGCTGGGTGTACTCAACTTACCCACAAGAGACAATAATATTAGGCGATTTTAACACTGACTGAAAAGGAATCATTGCTGATACTCCCACCTCCCTTATGAACCTTCACGGCTTTACTCAAACAATCACCTCCACAACCAGAATCAACAAACCAAACAAAAAAGAAAGCACATTAGACTGGATACTCATAAACAGACAGCAACAAGCTTATAAGGTAGGAACTCTCCCTGATGACATTAGTGATCATACTTTGACCTATATTACTAGGCAGAAAAATTATATCTCTATCCCCCCCCCCCACCTGTATGATTTTGCGCACAAACAAACACTTTAACCCAGCATTGTTCCAAAGTGAACTTAAAGCCTGTGACTGGAACCCCCTAAAAACTCTCCCACTTGAAGAAGCCATTAAATATTTTAACTCTAAATTCTTAGCTATCTTGCACCCAAACAATCTATCAGAATGAAGTCCAAATCAGCCCCCCTGCTAACTAAAGAAACCAAACACAAAATCCTGCTCAGGAACAAGTCTTGGGCTAAGTGGCGAGCCACTAAAGATATCTCTGAGTAACAAACCTTTAGGCACTTAAGAAATAGTACAAAAAAGGCAATACTTACAGACAAAAATAACTATTACTGTAAACTACAGGACACTCACCATAATAATCCTCAGAAGTTCTGGTCAAGCATTAACAAACTCATTCTCCCAGACCACTCTCATACTCCTACACCACTAGGGACCAATTTAAATACCCCCCAGCAAACTGCCAATGCCTTTAATTCTTTTTTCACAGAGACCATACAATCGCTAGCTAGTCAACTAACCCCAGACAATTCAAATCTTCCTACCACCACACCTGGGTCACTTCCTACATTCCATTTGCAACCCATATCTACCACCATTATCTATAACTTAATCCAAAAACTTAAGCCTTGTACTCCTTCTGCTGACCAGCTTCCATCTGAATATCTGCAGAAAGCAGCCAGAGCAATTGTCTTTCCAATATCCCTACTCATAAGTAAAACCATAAAGGAGGGAACCATTACTGACATATGGAAAATCTCTCATATTATCCCCTTACACGAAGGTGGAAACTCTAATGAGTACTCTAACTACTGGCCAATAGCTCTCTTATCACCCTTAGCAAATATTATGGAGAAATGTATTCACCATCAACTATTAAACCACTTGACACAACACAACATAATAGCCAACTGCCAACATGGCTTTAGGCCATCACATAGTACCACAACTGCTCTATTATTCTTCACTGATGCCATCAATAGAAATCGCAATGAAAACAAACTCTCATCTGCACTCTTTATTGACCTCTCAAAAGCTTTTGATATGGTAAACCAGACCCTTCTTATAAATATTCTTCAGTCCCTTTCCTTTGACTCTCAAGCTATTCAATGGTTCAAGTCCTACCTCAGCAACAGACAGCAGGCAGTACTCTGGGAAAAATAACATATCTTCTCTCCTGCCAGTCACACTTGGCGTCCCCAGGGCTCTATTTTGGGACCTCTTCTATTCTCACTATTTATCAATGACCTCCATGTTACAATTCCACAAGCCACCTGCATACAATATGCAGATGATTCTACACTAATATGCTTATCTAACTCCATATCAGAACTACATTCCCTAACCCAAAACATATTTAACTCAGTAAAGACATGGTTCTCAACACGCTGCCTCCTTCTCAATGCTAAAAAAAACAAGCTCCTACTCTTCACACCTACCAATAAGTCTACCCCCCTTAGATTTCTCAGTCTGTTCCAATAATAACACCCTTATATCCCCTGACCCTACCACAAAACTGTTAGGAATAACTATTGACAATAACCTTAATTTTGATAGCCACATAAACCACACCATAAAGGCAGTCAACAGGAAAATAGGCTCCTTATATAGAATCAAATCTTTCTTAACTCCAACAGTTAGAACTAAGATTGCTCACACCCACCTAATTTCAACTCGTCTGTATGCCTCACCCATATACACAAACCTAAAGAAAAATAATCTCATCAAACTAGCTAATTCCAGCATAGCCAGATTTGCCACAGGCAATCCCTTTCGAACTCACCACTGTCTTAATCTGCAGCACCTAGGCTGGCTTGAACTACAAAACAACCTAATATTCTCCCAACTCACCATTGCTCATAAGATATTCTACCAACCTAACAGCACTCCCATACTCTCCAACCTCATTATCCCCTACAAAAATCTAAATTCACTACGCTCATCTAACAAACTTCTAGTCACCATAAGTAAATCTAACAACCTAGCTGGAGCCTCCCTGTTTTCTAATACAGTGGGTAAAAAATGGAACCTATTACCTAATGAACTAACGCTACTTTCTTCCTTACCTCTCTTTAAACAAAACCTCAAAAGACACCTATTAACACATTGGTTATGCCCTTGCAGTAACCCTGATTAATCCTCATATTTCTCCTCCCATATCTCTTTCACCACAGTTACTTCTCCTTTACTGCTTACCCCCTAGAAGCAGGCCTGATACTAGCAAACACAGCTTAACTTACATTCTACACCTTACCTTGATGAAGTACTACAATTCTCTTTTATCTCACTGTATAATAACTTCTCTTTACTGTATCTAAATTCTATAATGTAAACGACTTGTTGACTTGTATGTGTTGTATTTTTTTTTTTTTGCAAATATTCATTGTTTATGAAACAATTGTGATCTATTTGCTCTCAAAATTTTGTAATGTTTATTTTAAAATTTTTAACATTGTAAACATTTGGATCTTTTCTCCCTGGGCCTCTACTGAAAATGGAAATAAATTCAGTTAGACTAGCCTGGTCAACAAATGTAAAATAAAATAAAAATAAATAAAATAAGACAAAATTGACCAATTTTTGGGAAAAAATGTCCCTAATGAATCTATCATTCATATCTAACATAATGTTGTGTCACAAAACATGTGGAAAAATTTAGAAGACCCCCCCCCCGGGTTAGTCAAGTCTTCCACTGACCCGATATTGGACTTAGTGAGGGGTACAATGGTACCACTCCCCCTACTTTCCTTTATAGCAGACCTTATTTTATTGATTAACTGGTAAGGGTAACCTCTAACACCAAACATGTTTGCCAAAATTTCACTTTCTTTATCAAATGAGGCATTGCCTGAGACCATCTTAGCTAGCTGAATATATTGGCCCTTGATGATCCCCCTTTTTTGAAAAGTAGGATGATTACTTTGGTAGTGCAATAAACTATTACAATAACTTGGTTTTCTGTATATAGTACCTTCAAAAGTTTGTTTAACCTCATCTTTAATTAAAGTTACATCCAGATAATTAATAGACACCTGGCTAAAGGTGTAAGTAAATCTCAAAAAAGGGGTAGTTGAATTAAAAAAAATCTATAAAGAAGTAATGTCTGATACATCCCTCTTCCATCCAATAAAGATGTCATCCAAATATCGACTATATATTCTCCAGGGACCAGTCTCAAATTTAAGCAAAAAAATGATTTTCCCATTGTATCAAAACAATATTAGCAAAAATGGGGGCACAAGAGGCCCCCATCGAAACACCTTTAACTTGTTGATAATATTGTTCTTCAGGAAAAAACGAATTGTTTTTCAACACAAGCTCCATACAAACATTTAAAGTATAAATCTCATCTTGGTTAAAATGGTTGGACTCACACAAAAAGTCATTAAACCAAGCAAGTCCCAGATGACATTGAATAACTTTACTACATTGATTGTCAAACTTTACTACATTGATTGTCAAAAACACCAGTTTATCTGTATAGACAGGCTCCCTAATCTTTAGCAAAAAATCCCAAGAGTCTCTGCATAAATAAGAAAAATTGTTGACTACATCTTTTAATTTTATGTCCATGTATTTGGCCAGTGGGTGAGTTTTTTTACAGCTGGTATTAACAATAGGTCTCATGGGGGGGGGGCAGTCATACTCTTATGCAACTTTGGAATACTGGAAATCGATGGTACCATAGGGAACTTTACTTGAAAAAAATCGTAAATCGCATTGTTAATCTGCCCCTGATCAAAAAGATCCTTAATAAAATAATCTATCCTTTTATAGGACAGATTTATAAAGTTCAAATATGTCTCTTCATAAAATTTAGTGTTCAAAACTTAACAGTGCATATGACTCACACAGTCTTCCTAATTCATAATTATAATCCCCCCACCCTTATCCGGTTTCATAGTTCTAACCCTTTGATCTTTTGCCAGCTTATCCAATAAATTATATTCTGCTTTTGTAAGTTTGTATTCACATTGCTTTTTAAATGTCCCAGAGGCCAAAGCTCTTAAATCAAATTCCATTAGTTTTTCAAAAGTAATAAAGGAGCAGCGAGGACTTAGCTAAAAATACTACTTCTATGTGCAATTTCAAACATTTCATTCCCTTTACATAGAAACAATTCCACCAATAACTCAGTAAATGTGTCCCAAAAAATATAAAATATAAGAACAAAAACAAATAAGGACACAACTATGACTGTTGCTTCTTCCAGTGCAAATCCTTTTTACTAGTGCACAAAACAGACACGAGCGCTTTCACGTAAATTGCTTCATCAGGTGTAACAAGAACACTAAAAAACACACCCTTTTTATAACAATTAACAAAGTCACATGACCTCTACCAATTAAAATTTAAAAGGCACATCAAACAACTTTAACTTACATAGAAAGCACTTGAAAAGCATTCATAAATGACATAGTATACACTATATGACACTCATAAATAACTCGTGTACATATAAATACAAGCATATAAAACTTCAGCACAGTGAATCAGTAACATTAAAAAGAAATCATAATCATAAAATCCTATCTAAAATATTCTATCTTCTTAGTGACCTAGACCTTAATTTAGGTCTAAGAGGGACACATTAATTCAGAACACTCTCAGCATCAGCTCTCATTCTAACTATCCATGTTGACTCTTAATCCCTCTGTTTTTTGCCTTATGTCACCTATTCTAGCATTTTCATAAATCCTACCTATAACTAGAAACTTAAAACTGTGTGGAATCAGTATTTCTGACATGCTTTGCTAGGGCATTAACACAATTCAGTTTACTAATATGATATAAGTGTTCCCTAATACGATCTTTAAGCTCCCTGTCAGTTTTGCCTATATAATATTTACTGCGTTTCGTGCAGTGGGCAAGGTAAATAACATGCTCAGTCATACAGGTGGCTGAAACATTGAAACTAAACACCTTCCTCTGATCTGGATGAAAGAAACTACATCCAGTATCCAACAATTGACAGTATCTACAAGCACCACAAGGTGTTGTGCCCAGGTTCGTCTTACTCTGTGTATCTTTCAGATAACATAATCTTCTCCTCAAAGATTTATTGTTCCTAAACATGAACTGAGGCTCAGAATCAATAAGCCTAGCCTCATCTGCATCTGTGGTAAGAATACTCCAGTGCTTCCTTATTATCTGCATATACCTACCAACATCTGAAGTGTAACATAATGGTACCTTAAGTCTAGCACTAACATTGTTCTTTCTAATGTTTCTATTCTTGTTAGTACCTACATTCCTGGCAGAAAAATATGGAAGAGCTTGTGTGTCCCTTTTTTCCAAAAAAGCTGAAACATTAGGTAAAATCAAATGATCACGGTAACCCCTTTCCTGTAGGTGTTCAATAGCTACATTTACCGGATCTGTAAAATCAGCTTCCCTAATATTAAGTCTTGAAGCCCTATAAATTTGATTACGTACAACATTTTTAAATATATGAGGTGGATGTAAACTTTCTCTATGTAAAAGAGGATTAACATAGCATTCCTTTCTGTATAGTTTAGTATAGATCTCACCTGTACAATCCCTGATTACTTTAAAATCAAGAAAATCCATTTCAAAAAAGGAAGATTTATGAGTAAAATGTAAATACTGTGTAGTACTGTTCAAATAAACATGAAACTCAATAAACTGTTCATAAGTCCCTCCCCACAAAATAAAAAGATCATCAACAAATCTGTAAAATAAAATAAACTCTTTGTAAGACCCCTGCAATATATGTCATTCTTCCCAAGCAACCATAACAGCATTGGCGTAACTATTAGCACACGCAGTGCCCATAGCCACACCATTGCACTACTTGTAATATTGTAGGGCAAAAACAAAAATATTGTGCTCCAAAATTATTTCTAATAACCTAATTAACAAAACAATTTTTTTGTTGATCATAATCAGAATAAGTTTTTAAAAAATGCTGTACACATAAAATACCTTCAAAGTTAGGGATTACCGTAAACAAAGAAACCACATCCATGGTGATAAACATAGAGCCCATACAACTATTTGTTTGTGTAAAACAATATAAATCACCAAAAACTGCTCTGTGTTCTTAAGAATGTGTTCCAAACCATCTAGAAGGGGTCGTAGATTCTTCTCAACTTATATAGAGATGGTCTCAGTGCTCCAATTCCTACCAGAGACTATAGGTCTCGGGGTGGATCAAACCTATGCTTATGTAGTTTGGGTAGTCCTTGTATCAATGGTATTGTAGGTTTAGCAACAGGAAAGTAAGCAAATAAACGTTCCTCTATTAGATTAATCTCTAATAAACATTTCAACAAAACCTGTATGTCATAGATAATAGTCTTTGCTTGTTCTAAAGTGATTTACATATAAAAAGAAACATCATCCAGCATATCAATCATCTTAGCATCATACAAAGATCTTTCCAAAACTACCAACGGACCACCTTTGTCTGCTGGCCGAACAATAATGTCAAAATTCAATTCCAAATTCCTAAGAGCTAGCCTCTCTTCATAACTTAAATTAGAGACTCGCCGACAATGACTTGTATCATCACGACTAAAATTAGTGTCAGTTTATTAGAGGTAGGATTTGTTGTGAAATCATTTGAAAGTTAAAACTGAGAGTGGTACTATTGTCTTTGCTGTGGTGGCCTTTGGCTCACCAAGTTCATAGATGACTGTAAATTGGGAGCTATCATAGATTCCTCCCATGACACCAACATCTTGCAAGAGGGTCTATCACAGACAAATGACTGGTGTTAAAGCCGGAGCTTAAAACTCAGCACCAAGAAATGCATTTAAATGCCTTTTTTGTAATTGTCCACTCAAGTTAATTAGTCCATTGATAAAACAGCCCTAAGAGTCGACTTGATGGTTAGGGATCTGGGAACATATATATAGCAAAAATAGTTAGAAAAGCTTTCTATGTCATCCAATTTATTGGTAAGGGTACGCCATCTAGGTCCGAGGCAATTATAGTACCACTCTGCTTAGCCCTTTTTAAACCCATCGAGTACAATGCCACATTGGCATGTACCTAATCAGATACTTGCAACAGTTGGAATGCCTTAAAAGGTTCCTCACCAGGGGAACCCATAGCATGAATACCCTTTCCTACACAGATCACCTAAATACCCTATCTCTGTACTCAGTCTCCTACAGGCTATTGAAAAGCGATCTATGCGCAAGACAAACAGCACTAGATACAAGATTTGAGCTTCACATGTGAAATAAATAGAACATGCAAGGGAGACAGATACGGGACTCAAAGGATCCCTGTGTTATGGAATAGGTTCCCCATCCATGTGAAGCAGAATTTAATCCTGACCCTATTGAAATGAAACCTTGACCACTGGATGGGAAATCGCTAATTCACCACTGATCCAGATCCCATGTCTCTAATCGACAGAGGCCATCAGTATAAAATATTCCCCAATTAACATATTCCCCTCACAAAACCCGTAGCTACCCCTTTACTAACATACCCCCTCCTAATAGATACTCTAGGTACTCATGGACAAAATTGAGTTGGGGTGCATAGCTAGCCTTATAAAGGCCCTAGTGGTCATTAGCCTAGTAACAACCCGTGAACCTACGATAGGAAGCCAGTCTGCTTTTTTAGGATCTCATATTGCTGTTCATTACCAGGAGGGCAAGCTATATTTTTCAACATGATATTAAGGGAAGTGACTTTCCACCTTTATGGAAGGAACAAGCAGTAGTTGTTTTATCCAATGGGAAGCAAACAAAGGACAACTGTGTAAATTGCAGACATATATATGCATTATCAGTGCTAGTGCTAAGATTTATGTTACAGTACTGGTTGTGAGGCTGAAGGAGTTTGTACCTTACATTCAAGTTATTTATGTATGTATGCATGTATATATGTATGTATGTATGTATTTATTTATTTATCAACACTTATTTACAGGCAAAATCTGATTGGACAATAAATCATTTTCAATGGAGACCCAGGGACAAATATTACATGGAAGCAAAACAGCAGAATATAGCAAATATAAACATTTGATATGGATTGTCATTTTTTACAAGTGCAATATAATACAACAGAGTTGTAAAGATTGTTATTTTTTATAAACAGAATACAATACAGTATAATACAGTATAGCAGACCTTCTCAAAAAACTCCAGCTTTACTCCGTTGAATATCGCTTACTCAGAGGTGATCTCTGCCTAACATACAAAGCTATGTCAAACCCAGAGCTGTTGGACATGCTTCACTTAAAGAAATCCCAATCCCTCCGAGCTACACGCTCTAGGGACCTAAACCTTGTCACCACAATAAACAGAACATGCCGGAGGGATAGATTCCTGTTGCACAGACTTCTCATACTCTGGAATAAACTACCTATCTATATCAAATAAAGCTCCTCATTAGCACTCTTCAAGAAAAATCTTGATGCTTAGATGGGAAATAGGAAATTCAACCTGGGGATCACCTCTATGGCTCTGCTCGACAGTGGCACAGGAAAATAATTTTCTTGGATGACAAACGCCAGGGTACCTTTTTGGCTGGGCTTGTATAGGCCCCAGGGCCAGTAGCCTAGTACCTACCTATGAACCTATGAACCAAATAAATGCCAAGACTGTCTAGTGAGAGAAATAAGCTTAATTTGTTTAAATTAGAAGAGGTGAAGAGAGACAGATGGAAGCAAATGTGAGATAAGTAGGGGAAATACAAGAATTCAAAAGAGATAAAAACAGACAGCAGTTAGCTGAGAAAAGACGAAGGGTGCTAAACTATGGTTTCCATTCCAGTCATCCAGATAACATTTGAATAGAGTAAGGGAAATGCTTTATTTTACATGCAGAGGAAGATGATTCCAAAGAAGAGATTCTCTGTGACATAGCTCTATCCCGCCAACATATTCTATTTATGCTGCAGAAGAGATTAGGGTCTTCTGGGTTGACGTTTATGCCACCGTTGGACTTGTGGATATGCAGTAGATCTAAGGGGACAGGGTCTGCTGAAGCTCTGTGAGTGATACAAAGGTCACATTTCAGTAGCCTGTATAATACCAAGAAGAGTGATAAGGCTTTGAAATAATAGTTAGTTAAATGATTACTAAAGGAGGGTGTCTGAAGTCAACCAGGTTAAGCAGGCAGGATCTGCTCTTGACAAAAATGAACTGGCTTGTGTCAAGAGTTTGTAGGTTACTCACGTCCTTATTTATTAATTCTATAATGATCCTTTCCATAGCCTTACAGGTAAGGCTGGTCAGACTTATGGGTCTATAATTACCCAGGTCCACTGATGCCACACCTTTGTGCAGGGAGATGACTGTTGCTGTCCTTCATGCATCCGGTACAAAGCCTGATTAGAGGCTAATATTGAGTAATCTCTGTAGGGGGGTTGACAGGTCCTGTTTCAGGCTGGGCAGTAGGTAGCTTGGCATGACACTTGTCTGGGCAGTAGGTAGCCTGGTATTACTTGGCTGGGCAGTAGGTAGCCTGCCATGGTACTTGGCTGGGTGGTAGGTAGTCTGGCATGGTACTTGGGTGGGCAGTAGGTAGCCTGGCATGATACTTTTCTGGGCAGTAGGTAGTCTGCCATGGTACTTGGCTGGGCAGTAGGTTGCCTGGCATGATACATGTCTGTGCAGTAGGTAGTCTGGTATGGTACTTGGCTGGATAGTAGGTAGTTTGTCATGGTACTTGGCTGGGCAGTAAGTAGTCTGCCATGGTACTTAGCTGGGCAGTAGATAGCCTGGCATGGTACTTAGCTGGGCAGTAGGTAGCCTGCCATGGTACTTGGCTGGGCAGTAGGTAACCTGGTATGATACTTGTCTGGGCAGTAGGTAGTCTGGCATGGTACTTGGCTGGGCAGTAGGTAGCTTGCCATGGTACTTGGCTGGGCAGTAGGTAGTCTGGCATGGTACTTAGCTGGACAGTAGGTAGCCTGACATGGTACTTGGCTGGGCAGTACGTAACCAGGTATGATACTTGTCTGGGCAGTAGGTAGTCTGGCATGGTACTTGGCTGGGCAGTAGGTAGTCTGGCATGGTACTTGGCTGGGCAGTAGGTAGTCTGGCATACTTAGCTGGACAGTAGGTAGCCTAGCATGATACTTGTCTGGGGAGTAGGTAGTCTGGCATGGTGCTTAGCTGTGCAGTAGGTAGTCTGATTATACTTGCCTGAGGAGTAGGTAGTCTGGCATGGTACTTGGCTGGGCAGTAGGTAGTCTGGCATACTTAGCTGGACAGTAGGTAGCCTGGCATGATACGTGTCTGGGGAGTAGGTAGTCTGGCATGGTGCTTAGCTGGGCAGTAGGTAGCCTGATTATACTTGCCTGAGGAGTAGGTAGTCTGGCATGGTGCTTAGCTGGGCAGTAGGTAGCCTGACATGGTACTTGGCTGGGCAGTAGGTAGCCTGGCATGGTACTTGGCCCTATAAAAGCAGTGTCCTTTGCCTTGGCAAGTGCTTTGAGGGCTTGTTCTTTGGAGATTTGCAGGTGTAGATGCAGGTATGTGATTTGGAAAAGTAAGGGGGGTGAGGTTAGAGCTGAATTTATTCACTAGTAGATTGTCTATCTCATCATGGAGTGAGTGTGTGAAATCATTTACTATTATCTTTGTGCAATGCTGGGTATTGTTTCTCAGGTTTCTAACATAATTAAAAAGCTTTATGGTTGTCTTTTAACCAGGTGGCTGTTTCTACCTCCTATCTTGCTTTGGTTGATTTGATCAGGTACCAGAGTTCCTTGTTAAGTTTAGCAGGAACATTTTCAGCATCTTGAAAGTTACTGTTATTATTGTGCACATTTTTTTTTTGTTGAGCCTGTTTATATTTGGGTTCAAGAACAGGGGTTTATTTTTAAATTTGGCCCTGTACGTACTTCAGCAGGCGACAGGTACAGCAGCTATTCACAAGTGCATAGAGTTTGGTAAAGGAGTCCGCATATGCAGTGGGGTCATCAGGCTGGATGGGGATGTTGAATTTAAGCAGCTCATCACTCAGGTTTAGTAACTTAACTTTTGCATGCTCTCTGAATACCAAAGTATTTGAAGATGTTTCTGGCTTCAGTCTTATGGTGAATGTGACTGATTTATGATCTGATTTTACTAGGGAAGAAGACACAACTGATAGGGACCACAGCTGTTCCATACTGGTGAGAGCCAAATCCAGGACTTTGTCGCTCCTAGTTGGGATACAGACTAACTGGTTCAGACAGTTTGCATTTATGAAGTCCAGAAATCTCTGGATAAGGAGTTCAGGAATGTATAAGCCTCCCGGTTGATGGAAGGCTAGTTTAAGCCCCCGAGGAGAGTGTTGTTTCCCTAATGCATAGGAACTCCATACTAGTTAGGAAGGAGGTATGAGCCAGGGAGATATAGAAGGGCTCCTATAGTTAGCCATGATGTGATAAGGGGTTTTGTTAATTGTGCTTTAAATGTGGAGGTGTTACATGGTTGTTATCCTGTCTCACAAACCTGAAGGTGAAATTTTGTTTTACAAATATAGACACCATCACCTTTAGTACCTTTATCTAGTGCATTGGGCATGAATGCATGATAGATGTTGAAATCCTATACTTACTGGGTGATCTCAATACACATTTTTTTAAACAAGAAACATATTTATTAAATTATCACTTATGACATAGGCAATCATACATTTATGTAAATAAAAACAAACCATATCAGTATATTTTTAGTTGCAGACATTATACATCACTTATAATCTATCCAGTCATTGGCAAACATTACATAGCTCATTCAAATCTTGCCTTCTTTTAAACCTCATTCCTTCTCCAAAATGTTATTCTGCATGTATTGTTCCCACGATTCCCATTATTTTATGTAATTTGCCCCTTCCCCTTTCTAAAGATCCCATTTCCAGTTTTATTTCTGTTACTACTTCTAGTACAGTTGATTTAGACTTTGATTTCCATTTTATAGTAATTACTTTTTTGGCACCCACCATAATTAGACTTAGCAAGGCATTATCATGTTTAGGCAATTCCAATTCTGTATCATAGCTCAGAAATAATTTCCTTAGTTATACCGATTTGTTCAACAGTCTTGAACCAGGTCTCAATGACAATGCATATATTGAGGTAATCCAGGGTAATCATTCCTGTAAGGCATTAAGTATTTTGCTGAGGATCATTGAGCAGTAATACCTTCAGGGTATCCAGATTCTGCTTTGCTAAGTTGCAAGATTTTGAAGACTGACATTGCCTTAAAAGGCACTATACGGGTAGAGAAGGTTTTAACCAGTATACAAAAGCCTTGTGGAGATAGGTGCAGGCCATCCTTGGAAAAGCAGTTAGGACTGTCTGCCATTTCCACCCTGGCTGGTATATATTGGACCTCCCACACACACACACCCGTGAAAGACGCTAGAAGATAAGCCAGCTGTTGAAGTCAATACGTTTTTGTTCATATTTTGGCATCATTCTCAGTGATGGTAAATTGCTGATCAAGACTAGGTCCATACCTGCCTCAGTCACATATTCCAAAAGCTCCATCATGTCTGTCTTTATATAGTGCAGGGAGATATTTCTCAAGCTGTTTAATTCCACATGTACTATGACTGTATCATATGTGTACTAGTGATGCAAGGACTTGTGCACATGCATGGTGGCAAATCCTGGCACCTAATAGGCAAGTAATCATGACCCTCTGCTTACTCAGCATGCTGAGTGATGCATCGGTGTGTCTCAGTAGGAAATCACCTACAACGAGTGGTGCATCAGCTTGTCTCAGCAGGAAGTCACCTACAACGAGTGATGCATCAATTTGTCTCAGTAGGAAGTCACCTACGAGTGGTGCATCAGTTTGTCTCAGTAGGAAGTCACCTACGAGTGATGCATCAGTTTGTCTCAGTAGGAAGTCACCTACGAGTGGTGCATCAGTTTGTCTCAGTAGGAAGTCACCTACAATGAGTGGTGCATCAGTTTGTCGCAGTAGGAAGTCACCCAGAAGAGTGGTGCATCAGCTTGTATCAGCAGGACGTCACCTACAATGAGTGGAGCATCAGTAGGAAGTCAGCTACAACAAGTGGTGCATCAAGTGTGTCTCAGTAGGAAGTCACCTACAACTGGGATGTTGGATTGTGTGGAGGTTTGCCTTATGGGCTTTAGAGATGAGACACTATGGGTATTAGATGCATGTTTCATGGTGGAAGTAACTCTTTGTAGATGGGACTGGGAGTGAAACATTTTAGTGTCAAAAATCATCAACACCAGCAAAGACATGGCTGACAGCAAATGGGAGGCAATATGGATTAAGGATGAGGAAATGTATGATAAGGGGGTTAGCAGAAAAATAGGACACGTTTTGGGACATATAGTGTTATTTCAGATGACAGATCTAAAATATATATTGTACATGGCTAGACACCCTCTAGTTGGGCACCTTGCTGTATCATTTCTCTTTATTGAGTAATAAAGACAGTAGGTTTGGGAGAGATATTATGGATGAATCTAGGGTGAGTAGAGGGTGGAAGATGCCTGATCTTTTGAAGATGCATAGTGGCAGTTAACTTTGCCAACATGTATTGTGTGTTAGACTCTAATTCTCCAAGTTGGACAAGTAGGGAAAGAGTGTAGTTAAAGACTGACAAAGACTATATAAGAGGTGAGGAAAACAGACATGGAATTTAGCAGATTAGATATTAGGATCACCAGTTTGTTGCGAAGAAGGGGAATCTAGGGGAAGACGCTTTTCCTGGAGAAAGGGGAGTGACAACAAAGGATGGCTTTGGAAATGTGAGGAAAAGAAGATACCTAGGGTAAAAGATTTTGAGGGATTAACAGAAACATTTTTTATACAATAATAGCTAACCAAAGTATTCAAAAGAGGGACTTAGTGAAAAGGAAGGCCTCACTTTGTTGTCCGGGGGCCTGGGTGTAAGGAGAATAAGGTCTTTAGAGACTCTCATTGGGGGCTTGGGGGTTGAGAACCAATTATGAGTAATTTACAGAGATCAGGTTAAGTTAAAACAACACACAGGCTTGCCCAGACCATCAGAGAGAAGGGTGAAAGTATAGAAGGGCTGGAAGAATAATTACCTCTGGGAGAAAGCTTTGTGGATCTGTAGAACTTTTAGGGAAATAGACCTAATGGGAGATTAGCCTCTGTAAGGGTGGTAGATTATTATGACCAAGTTTGGCCAAACATGTAGAATGGGGTGGAGGAAGAAAAATTCCAAGTGCTGGAGTAGTGGTGGCGATAGTACTGGGGAGGTTCATATGTGGTGGGATTGTAGCAAAGCCCTGGTGGTATAGAAAGAATTAAGGAAGTTATTGCCTATATATTTGGGAAGACTGCACCTGATAATTAAGGTAAAAACAGCGTGCTTTCTATTATTCAGTCAGATGAGCGTAGTGTGCTCTGCACCTCCAAACAGTTCATTTCTCAATAAACTAAGTGAAACAAGCATGCTACAAAAGGGAATTGGAAAACAGGCTCTCTGCATTGTAAATTGAGAAGCAGGCAGGGAAACGTGTAGTTTTTAACAGCAGGGCCTAGGAACAGAGTATTGGGCATATAAAAAGAAACAAAAAAGCATGCTTGTAACTCATACCTGCACATCCTGCCTCTAGGCATCTGCTTTGCAGGTTTAGCCTGGTTTCAGCCCTTCACCTCCCCCATCTCAGTTAATCAGAGGTTACAAAATTACCTACCTGACCAGCCATTTTCAAATTAACCAGTGCATCAGGTCCCAGTCCGTTGAGGTATGTCCACATACTTATGTATTTAATTCTTGTTTCTTTATCTGAGCTCAGTGTACCAACTGTTTACTGCATTTACTCGCAAACTGAAACCTTGATGAATTAAGGCATGTTTATTGGTACCGGCTGTTACAAATTACTCACAAATTGCTGTTGATATTGTATCCATTTACTGTCGTTTACATTGACTTAGTGGTCTGTCCTGGGTAGTGTAGCATTGATAAGGGGCAGAAATAACGAACAAGTAGTGTAGCACTGATAAGGGGCAGAAATAATTAATATTAACTGAGCCCTTAAGGCAGATATATAGGAACGTGTGCTGCTGTTTTCTAACACTAAAAGGTGCATGTGGACTTGTTTGGTAATCATGTATACTGAATGTTTGAATGCATGACCTCTGTTCTTGGTATAGTACTAATAATCATATCCTCCCTCTAGGTGTTCCTACCTCTCCTCCCCCTGAAAGGCTTGTAAAAGCATATAGGGACATTCCGGGAATAACAACAAATACGGAAGACTTTCCCCACCATGGAACTTATTTTAATAAGGTCAATATCCACTAAAATACCTTGCCACTTGTAAACCTAACAAACTGGGTCCAAAAAAGCACTGGTGAATGTCCCCATAACTCCCGCTTGTAACCTGTTTATGCTGATAAGCATTAGGTTGGAGGGGTTAGACTTTCCTGTAGGCTTCATTCTTCCCCAATTAAGGTAAAAACAGCATGCTTTCTACTATTCAATCAGACAAGCGTAGTGTGCTCTGCACCTCCAAACAGTGCATTTCTCAATAAACTAAGTAAAACAAGCATGCTACAAAAGAGAATTGGAAAACGGGCTCTCTGCATTGTAAATTGAGAAGCAGGCAGGGAACTGTGTAGTTTTTAACAGTAGGGCCTAGGAACAGAGTATTGGGCATATAAAAAGAAGCAAGAAAGCGTGCTTGTAACTCATTTAACAGTAGGGCCTAGGAACAGAGTATTGGGCATATAAAAAGAAACATAAAAGCGTGCTTGTAACTCATACCTGCACTTGCTGCCTCTAGGCATCTGCTTTACTGGTTTAGCCCTGCTCCGCTCACTCGCTCCATGCCCCACACTGCCCCCATATCCCAACCGCCCCCAGTAGTACTACATTTATAGTACCACTGACATGCCCCCTTAATTAATTAACCAACTGCACGAGCTCCTAGAACCCGGCAAACACCTAGCACAATAATACACCCTCTATCCACCCCACTATCCATATTGACCCACCCATAGCTATTCTATTCTCTCTAATCTTTTATCCAACACATACACTCAATACAGACCCTACCCTAGTAATTTACTATGACTGCAGCTAAAACACTAATGCTGCTACCCTTAGTACCCCTGCTATTCATTCCTTATCACCTAAGCGCCTATGAATATGTACAGCATCTTGAAATCCAATACCCAATCTCTCAGACACCAGCCCAGCATTTAATAAGTTCATCCACCACATAACCACCCCCTCTCCTAATTCCTTGCCCCCCAATTACCATCACACAACTAAATACCACTACATTAGCTTAAAAACCAAAAGCTACGAAAAAATCATAAACGATTTTTTAAGACTCATAAACAACTTAAAAATTAATCTTATGAAGGATGGAGACATCCACCCCAACCATGGCCCATCCACAACAGTAGACCCAAGCACACCATCTAACAACCCAACATGTACTACCCAGATTGATAGACTTCCAAACTCATTTCTGGTCGGTCATCTCAACATCAGAAGCCTAAACAGCTAGATCCATAGCCTACATGGACTCTTAGCTGTTCACTCCCCGATATCATCTGCCTCACAGAAACCTGGCTAAAACCAATAACCAAAAATAATGAAATAACCCTCCCACAGTACAACATCCTTAGACTGGACAGGATCTCCAGGAAAGGTGGTGGGGTAGCTGTACTATACAAGTCTACCCTAACAATAACAATTGACACCCAACAGCCACCCCAGTTTGGCAATGCAGAAATTCTCATCACCAAACTAATAATAAACAAAAATAAATGCAGCTACATTGTCTGCATTTATATTCCACCCAACAAGAATAATAATACTCTAGAAAATATCTTACATTGGCTAGCTTCTAACTATCCCCAGGAAACAATTGTCTTGGGGGACCTTAACATTGATTGGAACACCTGTTCTCTGAAACTCCCTCCACCCATTTAAACCTCCATGGGTTTACTCAGATCATTGCCACCCTCACCAGATTTAGCAAAAATAGAGTCAAAGATAGTATCCTTGATTGGATACTTATTAACAGCCACCCCCAAAAGTACAAGTCAGGTACATTACCCGATGATCTATGTGATCACTGCCTTACCTATATTATTAGGCTCAAAGCCGACATTCCCAACCAGCCCACCTACAAAACTATAAGAAATGTCAGGAACTTTAACCTTGACAACTTCCAAAATGATCTCAAAGCATGTATTTGGAATGTCTTGAAATGACTCCGATTACAAGAAGCAGTTGAGTACTTCAGTACCAGATTTCTGGCTATCCTTAACCACCATGCTCCTACCCGCACCATCTGCGTAAAAGCCACAGTTGCACCATGGCTATCTAAAGAAACAAAAAACAAAATTAAACTAAGAAACAATGCCTGGGCCAAGTGGCATGTTACCAAAGCCCCTATGGACCAAGTAAGATACCGACAGCTAAGGAATCTGACAAAAAAATCTGTCATTCTAGACAAAAATAAATCACTACACCCTCCTACAACAAAAATATCAGCTAAAACCTCAAACGTTCTGGGCTGGTATTAACAATCTTCTCCACCCAGGCCATTCCGTCACTCCTACCCCATCAGCTACCATTGATAAATCCCCTGTAGAAATTGCAAACAGCCTCAACTCCTTCTTTACTGAAACTATCCAGTCTTTAGCTACCCATCTCACTCCATTGGACACAAACACCAGCTCTGGCACATCTAGCCCTGATCCACCCAGCACCCAACCCACCGTTACCTTTCAAACCGTACCTACCAACCTGATCTGGACCTTACTCAAAAAGCTAAAACCTACTACACTAACTGCCGATCACCTCCCAGCTGAATATCTTCAAAAAGCAGCTGATGCCATAGCACTTCCCATTTCTATTATGATCAACAGATCCATCTCAGAAGGATCCATCCCAGCAATATGGAAAATATCACATGTTATACCTCTCCATAAAGGAGGAAGTTCCACAGAATTATCTAACTTTAGACCTATAGCCATTCTTTCACCACTAGCTAAAATCATGGAAAGATGCATACACAAACAAATCATGCACTTTCTTATTCAAAACAGAAAGCTCGCTGACTCTCAGCATGGCTTTAGGCCATTCCACAGTACTACCATGGCTCTTCTATCTTTCTCTAATGTCATCAGTCTTCATTGTAACAACAACAAACTATATTCAGCACTCTTCCTAGATCTCTCAAAAGCTTTTGATATGGTTAACCATCAGCTACTGCTCAATACCCTAAAAACCATCAGTTTTGACCAACATGCAATACAATGGTTTCACTCCTACCTAAACGGTAGACAGCAGGCTGTCTTATGGCAGAGCAAGCTGTCATCCCAACTTCCTCTAACCCTAGGTGTCACACAAGGGTCCATACTAGGTCCCCTTCTTTTCTCTATCTTTATATATGATCTGCACGCCACCATCCCAGGAGCCACCTGCATCCAATATGCAGATGACTCAATGCTAATATGCCCCACCTCCTCTCCTACACAACTTCTAACCCTCACCCAGATCACTTTCGGCATGGTAGAAACATGGCTAGCTAATCACTGCCTGCTTCTAAATCCTAACAAAACCAAGCTGCTACTTTTCTCCCCTAACCGTAGAATTTATCCTCCTTCCTTAAACATCAAATCTAGCAATGACAACATTATCTCCCCTGATGACCATGCAAAGCTTCTAGGCATAATAATAGACAACAACCTTAAATTTGATAAACATGTAAATCACACTAAGTCCGTCAACAAAAAACATGGCTACCTGTACAGAGCCACCCCCCCCCCCCATAGCTAGGGTAGCTATTGCAAGAGCACACCTCCTCTCTACCCTTATGTATGCCTCCCCTGTACTCACCAACCAATCCAAAACTGATCTCAACAAATTATCAGGATGTTACAATCATATAGCCAGATTCGCTACTGGCATGACTTTTAGGACCCACCATTGCCAGAACCTCAAAGCACTGGGATAGCTAGAGTATCCTACCCTTCTACAGTTCAACCAGCTTATAGTAGCGCATAAAATACTCTATCAACCTGATAACACCCCTGCCCTCAAAAATATTTTCACTCCTCATAGTGCCCCCAGGCCACTATGCTCAGCTGATAAACTATTGATACTGACCCAAAAATCCAACAACTCTGCAGGCGATGCTATATTTGCCAACTCAACCCATAAAATCTGGAATCTACTCCCTACTACCGTTACCAAGGAAGCCTCACTACCCCTATTTAAAAGAGAACTCAAAAATACCTCACATCTCATTGGCTGTGCTCTTGTTCTAAATCAGACTAACAACTTCACTAATTCATGTCCTGCTACCCAACCTGCTGTTTAGCCAAGTATCTATGCCTCATAGCATTTGAATGTCTAAGCATTGTGAATTATGAGATCTGATTGTATTCTATGTTCACATTTTCTGATAGTCTTTACCAATCAGATGTAAGTCTGCACATTGTGTATATTGATATCTGCCTGTATTCTTTGTCTGTATTTTTCTAAACATGTCTGCCTGAGTTTATCACTCAGTGATGTATGTACTGTCTCGTTTTTGGTATGTGGAGCTTTTCTCCCTGGGCCTCTGCTGAAAATGGACATATATCCAGTCGGACTATCCTGGTCAACAAATGTAAAATAAAAAAATAAATAAATAATAAAAATGAGTGGACTTTTTAATTCGAGGTGTTTTTTTTCCTGGTTGAATGCTGTCTTGTAATGAAATGTGATGATAGCGTTCTGTACAGTGTACTTTTAGACTGCATATGCTATACAACTGCTACTTTTTATAACAGAAAGTCAAAGAGTAAAAATGAAGAAAAGAAAAGAAAACTGTCCCACTTATCCTAGTACATGTGTTTTTGTCCTCCGCTGTCTTTCCTTTACCCATCAACATTTTGTATAGGAAACATCCTAGCTATGTACCTGGAGCTGTGTTCAGTTTTTTCCATGAACCATCTTATATTCTTTGTTCAATTTAGTTTGTTGGGAATTTTTAACTTTTAGATAATTTGGCTCCCTAACAAATATGTGACTCATTTGTAATTGTCTAACTCTAGTTCAAATACAATTGAGTGAAATTGCTCAAACAAAAACATAATTTAGGAGTAACAGATCACAACAAAAAAGCATCACCTCATGCAACACCTTATTAATATGTGTGAATCCTAACCCTGCCTCTTGACACTCATCTCAGTCCAGCACCATTCATAAGTTCATAGGTGTTTACTAGGCTAATGACCAAAAGGGCCTTTTTAAGCCTAGCCATGCATCCCAAATCTCTTACAAGTTATGATACCCTTGATAACTGTAAGCATGGGCCTGGGAGATGAATCATTTACAGGTTACTTGTGTCTATTAGAGACATAGGTGTCAAACCAGGGATGAATTTCCAGTTTCCCATCCAGTTGTTCAAGTTGCACTTGAATTGGATTAGGGAGGAACTCTGCTTCACATGGATGGGAAGCCTGTTCCACAGACACGGTAGTCTCTGGGATACATACCTGTCTCTCCAACAGGTCCTATTTATATCACAGGCAAGGTTTAAGTCTTTAGAATGGGTAATTCTGGTGCTGTTTGTTTTGTGGATATGCAGGAGGGCCATCAGAGTAGGGTCTGACAATGCGCTGTATGCCAGGCAAAGATCTCCCCTCAAAAGTCTATAGGAGACAGAATACAGGGATAAGGCCTTGAGACGGTCTGCACAGGACATATTACTTATGCCTTGTATTCTTTTAGTGAGGAACCTCTGTGGATGTTCCAGTTGTTGGAGATGCCTGGTTAGGTACATACCAATGGGGGCACTGTACTCAATGATAGGTCTGATGAATGCCGAATACAGTGGAACAATGACTTCCTTGGGCTTAGATGGCATACCTTTGTTTATAAGTTGCATAACATAGAATGATTTCCTCACCACTGTAGACAGGTGATGGTTAATGGCTAGATTACTGTCTATGTGTGCCCCTAAGTCCCTGACTATTTGGTCATCTCTAAGGGGTGTGTTGTCAATATGATAGTTACCAGGGATGGATGACTACCCAAAGGATACTATTATGCATTTCTTGGCATTTAGTTTTAGTCCATGGCTCTAAGACCAGTTATTTGTCTGTGTCAGCCCCTCCTGGAGAACATTTGTGTCAATGTGAGATTCAATGAGCGCTCCTAATTTGCAATCATCTGCAAATTTAGTCAGCCAGAGACCACTGACTTTAACTTCTGATAAGTAAATGCCAAAAAGGACTGATCCAAGGACTGATCCCTGAGGGACTCCACTTGTGACTGGCCTCTTTTTAGAGGTGGACTCCCCAGTTCTAACTTCCCAGGTCCTGTCTGTGAACCAGTTGGCTATCCACTGGGTGACATATGGGTTTGTACCTAACCTCTTGAGTTTGTCAACAATGCCTGAGTGGGGCATTTCCTTATTAAATACCCTTTCTGTAAGACTAACACTAACCAAGACACTCAGACAAACTTCACATGCAATACCACCCATGCACAGCACAAAAGCCATTGCTCTAACATATACCGTAACCTACAAACACTCTTATACACGCTCCCACCTCGAATGCTAAACCTTTCAGTATATGTAAAGTTTTTGCATTAAAATGTAATCTCATAGTTGTCATAACCACAAGCATTTTATCTCACCACTTATCACGCTGCTAGCATTCAACAAAAAGTGCTTCCAGTGAATTTCCCAAGTGCTTCACTATGTAGATAAAACTATTTTACAGAGGGGCCTACATGGTTACTATTTAAAATGTTGGTATTTGGGTTACTAAGTCCTGAAAAGAGGAGTCGGAAAGACTGAAAATTCAGACTTAGTATACACATATTAAGTCAGAGCTTGCAGTTTCTCAAACTATTCCCTTTTCTCTGAGATGTGAACATTTTGGAAATGGTATATAACATTTTATGGGGTGCAGGGGTTCTTGGCCCCCTTTGCAAAAAACAAGTTTAAAGGAGTAATGCGATATTCAGTGTTCACTCTCCTGTATTTATGGTCTTTTTTTTTTTTTCAAACTTTTAAGTGTCAGTATTTCAATAGGGAGCCAAAGTGGACACACACACACACACACACACACACACACACACACACACACACACACACACACATATATGTATATATACACACATATATATATATATATATATATATATATATATATATATATATATATATATATATATATATATATATATATATATGACAAGCCTGATCTGGAAGGCCATGGAACGTATTATCATGGAACTTATAAACAAAGACATTGGCAACCTTCAAACACTGGACCCCACACAGTTTGGGTTCATGAAGGGCTGTTCTTGTCTCCTGAACCCGGTGGACTTCTTCGAATCAGTCTCCAGAGCTGTGGATGAGGAGAAGGCAGTCCACACAGCCTATCTGGACCTCCCCAAGGCCTTCGACACCATCCCCCACTCTGGAATCAGAGATAAACTTGCTAAGCTGGGCATTAATCCTACGTCACTCGATGGGTTGCCATCTGGCTTACTTACCGAACCCACAGTGTAAAAGTAGCCAACTCCAAATCCAGCTCCAGACAAGTGACAAGTGGAGTACCTCAGGGTTCAGTCCTGGGACCGCTCTTGTTTGGCATCTACTTCTCTGAAGTATAAGCCAACACTAAGGGACTCTGGCTAACAAAGTTCACAGATGATTGCAAACTGGGAACCATTACTGAATCCCCAAATAATGTGGATATTCTGCAAAAGGGCCTTACAGAAACAGATGCTTGGAGCCAGAGCCATGGGCTCAAGCTCAATGCCAAGAAATGTATAGTTATCCCCTTTGGGGAAAAAACATGTAGCTGTGAATTACCACATAGTTGGCAGTACACTAAACACCGAATGTGTGATAAGTGACTTAGGGACACAGGTGGACAGTGGTATCACCTTCGATAACCACATTGCCACAACAGTCAGGAAATGTGGCACACCTCATCACTAAGGGCTTTTCATCCAGAAAAAAGGAGGTCATTGTCCCACTGTACTCATCTCTCCTTAGACCCATTATAGAATGCAATGCCCCGTTTGGTATGTACCTCTCAAGACATCTGCAACAACTGGAAAGGCCACAGAAATACCTCACTAAAAGAATCACAGGCCTAAAGCAGATGCCCTATGCTGACTGTCTAGAAACACTCCACCTCTACTCTGTCACATATCGTCTACTCAGAGGCCATCTCTGCTTAGCATACAAGGCCATGTCAAACCCAGAGCTGTTGGACATGCTACACTTAAAGAAATCCCAATCCCACAGCGCCACACACTCCAGGGATCTAAATCTTGTCATCACAATGAACAAAACATGCTGGAGGGATATGTTCCTGACCCAGAGACTCCCCAGACTCTGGAATAGACTGCCCATACATGTCAAGCAGAGCACCTCTTTGGCCCTCTTCAAAAGGAACCTTGATGATTGGATGGGAAATAGGAAATTCACCCTGGGGATCACGTCAGTCACCCTGCTAGACAGGGGTCCAAGGAGGTAAATACTGTGGGAAGAAATAGCCAGGGAATTGTTATGGCTAGGCTTGTATAGGCCCTAGGGCCGATAGCTTAGTACCAACCTATGAACCTATAATATATATATATATATATATATATATATATATATATATATATATATATATATATATATATATATAGCAGAGCTGTTTGGTTGACTAAACAGAATGTCAACAGGTGTTTGAGACTGCAAAATTCTCGGCATAAGAGAATATGCCCTTATCCCAATAATGTGCAATCTCTAAGTTAGTATATATAATTAGAAGGGAGTGTGGTGTGTGCACCCCTGCAAAAAAGTATTTTATTATTTATTTATTTTATGTTTAATATTACATGGGTCTAGATCAGTGCTCAACACATGTGTATTACATTGTCAGTGTTTTGTGGTTGATGCTAGGGATGTTAACACTTGATTCAGGTGACATGTTTTGGTAGATGCATACATATATAAATATATTATTATGTATCATTTCGTTGAAGGTAGATTTGTCTGAAGAACAAATGGTTGAAAAAAAATAATAGCAAGTACAGTCGATTGAATGTACATTTGCCTGAAAAGCAATTTAATCGAAAACACTTTTATGCAACTTGTATACCACAAAAAAATGTTTGCAGTGGTGCAACCCATTTACTGCACCCTCGAAGTGGGGTACTAAGTCCCCACATACTCCCCTTTATTATATACTCCAACTCCATGATAACACACCAGTGGAGAAAAGAAGAAATATCAGTGATGGCCTGCAAACAAAAACATCTACAAATTTTAGGGTACAACATCTCAGTGGGCATTGACAATCTACACAAAAACAAATAGTTGAAAAAATAACTGCAAGTATATTTGATCGAAGGTACATTTGACTGGAAAACAATTTAATCAAAAACATTTTCATACAACTTATATACCTCATAAAGCTTTTAGCTTTTAACCCTATACAAAGTCTGAATTTTCATAGATTCATAGGTGTGTACTAGGCTAATGGCCTTGGAGCCTTTACAAGCCTAGCCCATAGGATTACCCTGGCATCGTGCCACCCAACCTTAGTTCCTAGTGCCTCTGTCGAGTAGAGCCACTGGAGTGATCCCCGGGGTGAATTTTCTATTTCCCATCCACTCATCAAGATTTCTCTTGAAGAGGGCCAGTGAGGTGCTCTGCTTGACATGTATGGGAAGTCTATTCCATTACATGAGCAGTCTCTGGGTTATGAACCTGTCCCTCCAGCATGTTCTGTTGATTGTGGTAATGAGGTTGAGGTCTCTAGAGCATGTGGTGCGGAGGGATTAGGATTTCCTTAGATGTAGCATTTCTAACAGAGCTGGGTCAGACATGGCCTTGTAAGTCATGCAGAGATCGCCTCTAAGTAGGCGATATGAGACAGGGAATAGAGTTTTTTGTCTGTCCATATAAGACAAGTGTTTAAGGCCTAGGATCCTCTTTGTGTGGGATCCTTTGTGGCCTCTCAAGTTGTTGCAGGTGTTTAATGAGGTACATGTCAAATGGGGCATTGCACTTGATGATTGGCCTGATGAGGGAAGAGTAGAGGGAGACAATGATCTCTTTCTTCCTGGATGCAAAACCCTTAGTAATGAGATGTGCCACATAGAAGGACTTTCTGACCACAGTGACAATGTGGTGGTCAAAAGAGAGGTTGCTGTCAACCTGTGTTCCCACATCTCTTATAACACCTTCTGTGTTCAGTGGACTACCATCAATGTGGTAATTCAAGAGAACCAGGTTTTTCCCAAAGGGGATGAAGAAACATTTTTTTGGCATTGAGCTTAAGGCCATGGTTCTGACACCAGTCATTGGTCTCATTGAGGCCATTCTGTAGGATGTCAACATCACTTGGGGAGTTAATAATGGCTCCCAGCTTGCAATCATCTGTGAACTTTGTCAGCCAGAGTCCCTTCATGTTGGCCTGGACTTCAGAGAAGTAGATACAAAACAGGAGAGGACCCAGGACCGAACCCTGTGGGACTTCACTCGTGACTGGTCGGCAGTCTGACTTGGAGTCAGCTACTTTCACACTGTGGGTTCTATCTGTGATCCAGTTTGCAACCCACCTAGTGATATAGGGGTTGATGCCTAACTTAATACATTTTTCTATGATTCCTGAGTGGGAATGGTATCAAAGGCCTTGGCCAGATCAAGGTAGGCTGTATGAAGCACCCTGCCTTCATCCACAGCTCTGGTCATTCTCTCATTTTCTACTTTATGGGACTCAATAAACCAAGTACCAAAATTTTAAATGGTTATCATGCCAGTCAGTCTGTGACAAATCCACTGGGCAAATATGACACCAGAAATACCATGTTATAGACTTCTACACTTTTCAACGAAATGACTTTTCAGTCAAATGTAAATTCAGTCAAATGCACTTTGTCATTTTTTTCGACCATTTGTTCTTCAGTCAAATCTACCTTAGATGAAATTATACCCCATCCCCATATATTATGTCTACTTTGACCCATCGAAATAAGACTTCACTGAAACTCAGTTTTGCTAGTCCGGTTTCATGAAAGTGCATTTCTCTGGAAATGCACTTTCGCGAAACTACAGATCACCGAGATTGTTGCTGGAGATCGTGGTACAGTAGGGTGAGGGAATTTTCCCTTTTTCCCACTGTAGTGCAATCTTGGCATTGGTATATATTAGTAGCAGGGTTGTGGGAGGCTTGCCCCCCTGCATAATTCCATAATTTACTGCAGTGTATTTGTTTTTTTTTAATGCTTTGATGATCTGTAGTTTTGCAAAAGTGCATTTCCGGAGAAATGCACTTTCATGATACTGGATTAGCGAAACTGAGTTTCGCTGAAATGTTATTTCATTGGGTCAAAGTAGACCCATAGATATACAAGTGTACATATATATATATATATATATATATATATATATATATATATATATATACACATACACACACACACACACACACACACACACACACACACACACACACACACACACACACACACACACACACACACACACCCATGTTGACTCTACCGTTAATAGACACCTGTTTAGTGTACCAAATTTGGTTGACTACACAGATGGTCGATAAGGGTATGAGAATTCACAATTCTTAGGATTGGGAAATATGCCCTTTCCCTGACAATGGGTGGTCACAGATTTAGTATATATAATCAGCAGTGGATATGGAGGTTGCAGAGAAGCTTCACCTCCATGCAAAGAATTAAGTTTTAATTTATTTTTTTAACTTATTGCTTTGCTTGCACCGAGGTTGTTGCTCAACGCATGTACAGAAGCTTGTCGGTGTTCACTCAACTATCATGATTCTTATTATATAATGCTACTGCCTCATGTATATTTTCTGATCCTTGCCATTACTTATGGTAGAAACATTAATATGTTAGAATCTCTGTGAAGTAAGCCTTTCCTACACATAGGTCAAGGCTAGATTCTCCAATGCTGCCCTTTCTTCTGCACTCCTTTCATTCACGCACATACATTGGGAATCCTAGGGCGAACACTCTCAACTGCTTGTCTCTCTATTCACTGCCTGATGAGAGTGCCTTAAGTAAATCTCATTCCCACACAAGCTATCAAAGCACTTAATGGCTTCTAATTAGCTCACCATCTGCTAGTGACAGCACACCAAAGGCATGCAAACATCTATTGAGACTTGGGATATTGTGTACCGGAATGCTTTCCACTCCAGTGCCTATTGCCTGGAGAGGCCAGAAGGCTAAAGCCCAGCCAGGCCTTTGGACACAGAGAGAAGAATGGTGGTACTCTTTGCAACAGATCCTAAACACATGCACCCTTCAATACAACACATCCTTAGAGTCCTGTTTAATACAAGGCTAATGACGGAAGTTCGACATGCACTTAATTCAGCACTGGTAAGAGACCAGATTGTGTAACTACATCAGGAAAGCAAATGAGTTTCAGATTCCCACACCCACTACTCTTGTTTATTGCTGATTGAGTTATTCACTCATTCATTAATATTTATTTATTCAGAGGTTCTCAGGCACACAATGTACAACATCAGCAAAGCCATAGCCAGCTTAATCTTGTTTTTACCGGAATGTTGATGCACACCTGTTCATGTATCACCCCCCCAGCACGCACACACACACACACACACACACACACACACACACACACACACACACACACACACACACACACACACACACTCTTATTTAAAAATGTAGAACTACAAACAAACAGATGTTAGTTATTCTGTATTTACAACTCTAATAAGAGAGTCAGTGAAAGATGGATAGTTATGGCAAGTAAGCAAGTTAAATATTTATGAAACAACCATTCCTCTGTTCAAAGCTTTGCATTAGAGCATACGCTGCAGTTATTATGTAAACGAGAAACTAATTACAAACTCCAAACCAGTTTAATTTAGTGTTAACAACTTTATTAGAATAGTTCTGAAGAATAAAATAACTACACAGAAACAAACTAAAACAAATTATTACTTTGCATATTTTAAGATGGTGCCACCACAGTTATCACTTCTGATTGGGGAAAAAAGTGAAAAGAAGTAAGAGTTTCTTATTTCTGAGGCCTCACTGTAAATGAATTACTGAGATATGCTTCCATAGCCTCTGGTTAAGTAGCTGTATTTTCTAACATGCTCTAAAACTGCCACTAAAACGAACAGCTAAAATAAACCATAAACTGCCACATTGATGATTTTTATTTGCTTGTTTGCTCATTTTTGTTTGTTGACATGGTTGGTTGGTTGGTACAAGACCCTTTTCAGCCACTACTTGCATATTGAGGCAGTCACAAAAACACAGGTATGAGCCGTGGGACAGTAAAGCAATAATGCAAAGAAGGAAAAAGAATCAGCCAGGCAGTAGGTACTACATATACAACGAACATACCGCATGTACTATGTTTGAACTATTTACAAGTCATATACAAATAACTAATGCTTGAAAGAGAATGCCATCAAAAAATGAAGAAATCTGTGCAGCAAATATAAAATTGTAGCCAGGCAATAAGACAAGTAAGATATCAGGTTGTGATTATGCAATAAAGGATTGGGGGGAAATAGATTAGGTTAGATCAACAGACATCTCTGAGAAAGGAACATTTATGTTTTTATGCTAGATGCAACTTTTACTTTTTTTTATGTATTTTTAAGTGAATGAGTTTATGTAAAGTAGTAATGCAATTAAAAGACTCTTCCAAGAGTCGGGCAAGCTTGAGAAAAGATTTCTAACACACAGCAAGCTAGAAATGGGACCTGTTTAGTTTACATTACATCTGAGCTACGTTTGTAGGGGGATTCATGTCTAGTAAGCATATTAGCCACAGGTAGGCAATAGCTGTTTTTAAGCGGTATAAATGCAACAGTATTTATGAGGAAGGTGGATCTTGCAGTGATAGGAAACACTTTTTCTTTTTGAATAGAGGTGCAATGATATTCAGCAGAAAAACAAGGTGTCTAAATCTTAGAACATTAATTCTGGTAGCTTATTATAACTTTGTGTTATGACCTGAAAGTGAAGCAATGATAGATGAAGCAAATTAAAATCTAGAGAAAAAGACGTTGATGTCAGTGGTACCCCATGATCCATAGAAAGTAGAGGTTGTAGGTGAGCTTAGGTTAAGTTACTTTGGCTACAATGTTATTAATATATTTGTGAAAGTAGAAAGTTTTATTTGTTGTCTGATAAAAGAAAGTACAGCCTGAAAAGGGTTGGCAATACAGGTATGAAAATATTAGCTTATCGTATTAGCTGTACCACAGGTCAAAAAAGTGGATTTGAAAGTTTGGATAGTTACATTTCTGCCTTGCTTATTTCTGTTAAGTTAGTGCTTGTGCTTGCCATAGGTACACCTCTCAGCTATCATGGATTCTGAGGTATGTCACTTGTTTTAGCTCTGAGAAACATTCTGGACCTCAGCCAGTGCCATGGCACAGAGGAATAAAGCCCTAACTATGGTGACCCAGGTTTGATTAGCATCTCGGGCCTCTGTGGCACTGGAACTGGGCTGGTGTTCTCTGATGATGCTCCCTATGGGGAAGCACTTCCAGTGAGGGGACCAGTCCTTGTATAAGATCAGTGAATGTAGGGGAGGGGGCAAGGAAAGGGGGTAAGGCATAATAATAGAAATATCTTCCCACATGGAATTTGGGTGGCCAAGACTCCCCAAGACACCCTTAGGTTCCACGACTGACCCCAGCAGGACACAAAGAAAGTCTGAAGGAGTTTGTAGCTGCTGGTTGAACTGGCATCGACTTGAGGGACTGGGTAGCAGTGCTACAAGGATGATTTGCATGTGGACGGCTGGACTAACAAAAGGCTTTCTGGACCACAGGGGAAAAAGAAGGATGATGCAGACACCGACCTATGATATTCTGCCTGAAAGCCACAAGTACTGACAATTTGTGATGTGCTTTTTGGATGTTCCTCTGTTGTTACTTATTTATTTATTTTATTTATTTATTTATTTATTTGCAGTTGGTTTACCAGGATAGTCCATTAGGCCAAAATAACCCGTTTTCAATGGAGTCCTGGGGAGAAAAGCTCCAAAAACAATTAGCAAGGTTACGATAAGGTATTTAGTTTCAATTATAGAATTCCTTTGGACTTGGAAATACAGTAGACTAGTGTACAAACATATACAAATATTACAATCTTGTATCGCTGAAAATTTACAATATAGAAACTGAGAGGCTTTTACAAATTAGGGTGGGTTACACTGGAGATATCTTTCATACATTCAGGATGAGTAGCTTAATACAAGCAAGAGAAAGGTATATGAGCTGACATAGAACTTTTCAATATAGAAACAGAGAACCTTTTCCATCAGAGGGTATATTTACACTTAGGTACCTTTAAGTATTCAGAAAAAGTTAATACAAGCAAGAGCAAGATCTATGAGTTTAGGAGAGTAAGTAGAAATTCCCATTATGAATAGGGGAGGAGAAGTGAAAATTCTCAGTATGAGGATATTATGTTTGGTGGGAGCAGGAGCATTCCCACTGGGAAATTAGGTGTGAGTGAAGGGATTTTTTGAATGAGAAGTGATTTGTGATGGTACGAATGGATGGGGGTAAGGAGTTCCAGAGACGAGCAAGATTGTAGGATAAGAGATTTTTTTCCAGGGGGATGAATTGGTTTATACAGTTCAATTAGGTTTTGGTTGTTAGATCTTAGAATTCTATCAGGGAGGTGCATTTTGAAGGTAGAGGAAAGGGATGGGCAGAGGGAGGGATTGAAGATGAGTTTGTGTGCAAGAGTCAGTTGGACGTAGGTAAGCTGATTGGGTAGTTCTAACCATTTTAGTTTGCTGAGAGCCGAAAAGTGGTGTGAGGAGGACTTATGGGAGGTAGCAAGCTTGGCAATTTTGTTATAGCAAGAGGAGGGTTGTGTTTTGGGAGAAGACTGTAGGTTAGTTAGAAGTGGGGCTCCATAGAGGAGGGATGGGATGAGAAATGTGGTAGATAGGGTAAGTTTGGTGGAGGGTGTAAGATAATGATTCTGTCTGTAGAGCATGCCAAGTTTTTGGTGTTTTTTTTTATATTTAGTTGAAGATGGGAATTGAATTTAAGCTGACTATCAATTTGGACCCCAAGTAATTTGGCCTCAGATACCAGTTCTAGGGGTGTATTGCTGTGACTAGTAATAGTGAAATTACTTGGATTAAAACAGGTAGCTTTAGAGGGGGTGATTACCATTACTTTGGTTTTGGAGGCATTGAGTACAAGGTGATTTGTTTTCATCCATTGTTCGGTGGTTGAGAATGCATCTTGAGTAAGCTTTAGCAGTGTGGGGATGGAGGTAGCAGAACAGATAATAGTTGAATCATCTGCGTATTGGATAATTTTAGTTGAAGGGATAGAGTTATGGAAATCATTTATGAAAATATTGAAAAGCAGGGGACCCAGTATAGATCCTTGGGGAACACCGGTTGGGGTGTTGATGAAAGGGGAGGTGGCTTTTTTCCATCTTACTGCTTGATATCTATTGGATAAGTAGCTAGTGAACCAGTTCAGAGAAGAGGGTGACAAGTTAAGCTTGGAGAGTTTAGTTAGTAGTAAACTGTGGGAGATAGTATCAAAGGCTTTAGAGAGATCTAGTAGGAGGGTAGAGACAATGTGTCCTGTGTCCTGGGCTTTGTTCACAGCTTCCTGGAAGGAGAGTCGGGCGGTCATAGTACTGTGTCTTGGTCTGAAACCATGTTGTGTTGGAGTTAGTAGGTTATTGTCTAAGAGGTATGGTAGGAGTTGTAGGTGAATACACTTTTCTAAAAGTTTAGAGATAGGAGATAGGATAGCGATGGGATGGAAATTAGTAATATTGTTACTGCTGCCTCCTTTGTGCAATGGAACAACAAAAGCCTTTTTCCAGATTTGGGGTACTGAGCTTTCTTGAATGGAAAGGTTGATTAAAATGCTAATGGGGTAGGCAATGGCTTCAGCAGCTATGCTGAGAAAGTAAGAAGGAATGTTATCAGGGGCATTAGAGCATGGTTTTAGTTTCTGAAGTAGTTTTTTTATGGTGGATGTGGGTATAGGTTTTAGTGAGAATGGTGGGGTGAGGGGGGAGAATTTAAGAATGTTGATGATGGAGTGGAGATAGGGGGAGGAGCAGTGGTGAGGGGTGAAAAGTTGGTAGGGGAGGTGTGGTGGGGTTTGAAGATGAAAAGGATGAGGTTAGTTTGGAGATAGAATCAATGAAGAAGGTGTTGAATTGAGTGGCCAGGTCTATGTCAGGAGCATTAGGGTCTGGGCTAGGGTTATCTGGTTTGTTGGGATTAAGGAGGGTAGAAATGCATTTCCAAAATTTTTGAGGGTTTGTTTTGTTGTTGTTTTGGATTATGGAGAAGTAATTTTGTCTATCGGAGATGATAAGTTTTTTTACTTTGTTTCTGAGTGTTTTGTATTCGTTATGGACTAGGGGAGTCCTATGTTTCTGATATGATAACCATGCTTTATCTCTAAGGTGCATAGTTACTAGTGTGTTTTTTGTTAGCCAAGGGGCAGTTTTGTTTTTTATTCTTTTTGTTTTTATGGGGGCTTGTTGCTCTAAGAGGTTTAGAAAAGTTGAGTTAAAGTGGGTGACAGCCTGTTCCAGGGGTAGAGTTTTTAAGGTGTACCAGTTGATTGCTTTTAGAGAGTTGGAAAAGGTAGTGGGGTTAAAGTTTTTTTGGCAGTGAGTAGTAATAAAATTGTGAGTAAGATGTAGGGGTGAAGTTAGTCGGTGTGTGAATGCGAGCAAGTGGTCACTAAGGGAATCAGGCAGGGTGCCACTATTTGAGAGGTAATGAGGTTGGTAGACTAATATCCAGTCTAGGGTACTATCACTGGTGAGGTTTTTTGAGGGCCGAGTTATGGAGTTGATCAGTTGAGAGAAGTTGTAAAGATTAATGTTAAGTGGATTTGTGGGAGACTGTATTGCAGACCAATTAATATTCATGTCACCCATAAGTATAGTTTCATTGTTAATGTTATTGGAAAGCCAGGAGAGGATATCTTCTAGTGTAGAAATATTGTTGCCTGGGGGGATGTAGAGGGAGGCTATGCATACGTGTTTGTGTTTATTTACTTGAAGCTGTGCCAGGAGTAATTCTGCATTATTGAATTGGGGAGTTGGTTTGTTATAAGGGGTAACTGTTAAGGAGAATGGGTATAGACGGGCTACTCCACCTCCTTTTTTGTTTGTTCTATCTTTTCTGATTATAGAGAGTAGTTGGGTGGAATTATTTCGAAATCTTTTATATGAGGTTTTAACCAAGTTACAGAGATGGACAAAATGTCTGGTTTGTTATATGTAAGCCAGGCATGCAGATTAGGGGTTTTATTAACTATACTTTGGGCATTTAAGGAGGTGAGTAGTATGGATTTATCTGTTGGAGGGGATGAGGATGGGCCTGGGTTAGGGTGTATGTCTCCTGATAATAGAATAGAAGTCAGATATAGCATTAGGTTGGGGAGGTACTTTGTCTGCTTAGAGACAGGGTTGAGTTTAGCTAGATTTAAGGTAGTTGTTGTAGGGTTAGGATAGTTGTGAGGAGTAATAAGTTTACAAGAGAAGAAAAGATGGTGTTTTATGGGGTATAGGCATGGAGAGATTGGGAAGTGTGAATGTAAGACGGGTAGGTTAAGATGGTTGGTAGTATGAAAGGATGGAGTGTGGTTATAGTTAGTTGGCTGGGTGAGGTAGTAGGTATAGGATATGGTGAGGAACAGTACTAGATGAGTACAGAAGGATATGGCTTTTGAGAGCATAGTGGGATAGGTTATTGAGGGAAGGTATGTTGTGGATGGCTAGTTTACTAGGTATGAGAGTTATACATTTTGGGAGGAGACTGAGAGGGGAGGTATGGAAGAGTATTGGTGAAATGAGGGGAGGAGTAAGAAGTGGGTGTGGAAGGGAGGAGGTTACTAGTTGGTTGGGGCGGGGTGATGGGTGTGGCTAAAGGGTATAAATGTAGAGGTGCTGGGGTGGGTGGAAATTGGGGGCAGGGTAGGGGAGCAGAGGGAGCCCGCAGGGCAAATGGAGCGGGTAGACCCAAGGGAAGGCTAAGGGTGAACAAGGACCAATCTGTGGAGCACTAGTAGCTGAAGGTAAGTCCAGGGGACAGGAATTAGGTGGGATGGGGTGAGCCTAGAGTTGAGAGAGGGGAGTAGAGTAAAGTGTATTATAGATCTAAGCAGATATCCAAAGAAATAAGTAATTAAGAGATAGTGAAAATAAAGAAGTCATGAAACAGGAATTATGAGGAGAGGATGCCACCTAGTGGACAAATGCTATAGTACACCTGTGGCTCCGCAAGGACAGATCCCTAGAGTGGGAGGAAAAGGGGGAGTCTTTTGTAGACCAGAGGGCTAGAAGAGGGGCCAAGTGTGTGGGGAACAGAGATGGGAAGGGTTAGGCTGCTGGCTGTCCTGGCAGGTGAGCGTGCTAAACCACCTAGCAGGGCCTTCTGGCAAAATACAATCTAGTATGTAGGATTAGCATCGGTTACACATACTTTCTTAAGTTCTTTGATAAACAGTCTTCAGGGGGAGGCTTGGTCCTATTCCCATAGTGGAGAGGCTTGGTCATATTCCCTTAATGGGGAATAGTA
This sequence comes from Protopterus annectens, assembly GCF_019279795.1. Lineage (NCBI taxonomy): Eukaryota > Metazoa > Chordata > Ceratodontiformes > Protopteridae > Protopterus > Protopterus annectens. The sequence goes on along the minus strand of NC_056746.1, from coordinate 1,280,721,710 downwards.
GAATTAATTTAGGTATGGGTTTCCAGCAAGGAGCAGTTGGAACAGGGTGAAGCAGGACAGTCAAGCTGGAGAGATAAGTTGAGAGAGAAAATAAATGTGATTGTAGTGCACAGTGAAAAAGTATATTAGCAATATGTAGCAGTACCAGAAGGTAACATATATACAGTTATATAGTATATTATATTAGAGCATTAGCAATGTGTATCAGTACCAGAAGATAACATATATACAGTTCCGACAACAGCTATTCAAATCAACAGGACAGTACAATGATAAATTCTCTAGCTGCATTCATTTGGAGTAAACTATAAGTAAGTTCATGGATAGCAGGCTTATTATACATCTAAATATAGAAAACATTTGTTGTGCCACAATAATAAAGCTGTTTGAAAGTTCAGGACTAGCTAGCATTCAAGCAAATTAAACAGTGTAAATGCAGTGTCCACCACAAGACCAATACTGCGACTAGGCTGGGTAATGTTCTAATACAATGTCTATGTATCAATAGCTGGTAAACGTACTAACAGTGTGAGCAGGATATTAAGTGAGGTATATACAATAGGTGCGCTGATACAGAATGGTGTGTTACAACAACAACATATTAATAACTAGTAACCTGTAAACTCAATAACCAGTAACTTGATTCACATTTATTTGAGCTTTATTGCTAGGATGAATGCTTATATGTTTGTGTTCCCTACATATGGCATCTTCACTCAGTTTATAAACCCAAAAGAAATATTGGAAAACTACTTTACAAACACTCTGTCTCACTAAATTGGAACAAATTCTCTCTCCATATTAGATCCAACCTTTCCTTTTCCTGTTTTAAAAAGGAGCTTAAATCCCACCTACTAAACTTGCAATTATGCCATTGACTTGACCACACGTAGTCTTAGCCTGGCCTACTGTATAACTTGCTGCATCTCCTAACTTTCTTTCTTTGTTAGTAAGTTCTGCTTAAACTAATCTCCTAAACCCTCAGCTCTACTACTACAGCCCTTCTATTCCCCCCTCCTTTCTTTCCCCCTCCCATTCTCCACACTATTTATCCCCCCCACACACACACACGCACACACACACACTTCCTATCAATGTCTATACATTGTCCTCCTTTTGAATGGTTATCCTTTGGTTTTACTCTCATATGTAGTACATTTTAGACCGCTGTTATCAGTGCAACCCTTAATGTTCATCATTTTTTTCTTTTGTTTTTCTCTTTACAATTAATTTCATATTTGCATCATTTTTAATAGTCTTTGTCTTGTATGTTTATCTTTGCTTATGTTTGCTGGGGCTCTTTCCCCTTGGGTCTCCAATGAAAATGGGTTGCTTACTATCAATACAATGCAAATAGTTAATTACCTTTTCTTTTTTTACAATTATTTTATATTGTGATTGTTATTTAATATTTGTATATTGTCACTTTATCTTTACTTATGTTTGCTGGGGCTTTTTCCCTCAGGTCTCCACTGAAAATGGGTTTGTTTGCAAACTCTGTTGGACTAATCCGGTTAGCAAATGTGAAATAAATAAATGTTGTTGTTGTTTGTCTTTTGGCTTTTCTCTGTTAGGGGTCGCTACAGCGGAACTCCAGTCCGCTAATGATTGGCAGTAGATTTTCACGAACGCCGAGGAGCCAGCTCGACGTTCAACCTTCAACAAAGGCACGCCCATTTACGCATGTCTTTCGAATGCCCACCCAACTGCGGGGAGGACATGCAGACTCCACACAGAAGGCAGTCCCCACACTCCAGCCGAGAATCGAACGGGAGATCCTCTTGCTGTGAGGCAACAACACTACCACTGCACAAATAACTAAATAAATAAAAGTGATGCATTCACACTCAGTATATGTTAATTACCTGAGCTGTCCATTTTTGTGGAATCTCAGGCAGGTTATTGTGAAATGTACCTTGTGCTACATTCTGCAAGTATTATAAACATTATTATGTTTGATTCTATTGATATGCATTTCCTGTTTCAAGTCTGATCATGTGTTCCACATTTTCCCCAGCTTGTCATATACTCTGTCCCACATTTTACCCAGCTTGTCACATACTGTGTCCCACATTTTACCCAACTTGTCACATACTGTGTCCCACATTTTATCCAGCTTGTCACATACTCTGTCCCACATTTTACCCAACTTGTCACATACTGTCCCACATTTTCCCTAGCTTGTCACATACTGTGTCCCACATTTTCCCAATGTCATCATATACTGTGTCCCATTTTTCCCCATCTCATCACGTGTCCCACATTTTCCCCAACTCATCGCAAACTGTCCCACATTTTCTTCAAAGCATCGCATACTGTGGCCCACATTTTCCCCAACTCATCACATACTGTGTCCCACATTTTGGAGAAGGGCTGAGATGCGTGATCATAAATTACTATATTATAATGTCTTTCAGGCTAGGAAGACACAGCTACAATTTAAAACATATCAGCCCCATTACAAACAAAGATGCAAAAATGGCACAGTACATTTTATTACTTATAAACCATTATTATGAGAAATAGGAATGTGAAATCCTCTCAGAGAAAAAAACTGAAGTTGATTTTTGATGCTGCATTCATGTGAAGGGCAGAAGCCACCCAATTCCCCCATAAAGTGAGATTTACCCACTGCAATACCTTACATGTTGCAGTCCAAAAAGTTGCTGTACTGTGCGATGCGGAAGTAGAAGTTTTTGCTTCATTGATCTCATTTAAAAAGTGTTTCTCACTTAGCAGGGGTCACAACATCAGCTGTCACAATCAGCAGGTTAGCCATTTTATCACTTTACAATGAACAATGTGCACTAAAAAAAATTAATGTATAATTTTGGTATGAGCACAAATTAAATTTGTTGATATTTTGAAGCTTAGAATCATAACTTTAAGAGGCATTTTCAGTGCATACAGAAGATCCACTTATGCATAAATAATCTGTAGAACCACATAAATACTTCTCTTATTTATACTTTTGTATTACAACTGTACTGTTTTTGCAACTTCCTGGTTCATGGCCATAAAAACTCAACTATGATGAGGCCATGTATGCAGTTAATGAATATATAAATAATCTGAACCTAAGAAATATATCAGTTGGCCTTTGGTGATTTGCTGTCAATGACACAAGCTGGTCTTGGATTTATTTATTTATTTATTTAACCATGGATTAAACATTTAAGTGTGTTTGTCTTTTTCCAACAGCAACCTAGGTGGCAAAACAAAGCACATCAAAGAGTGATGTAAAAAATAAAGCATGTCTGAACATTCAGAATAGAAGCAGAGATCATGTAAATCAAAAGTGTGATTATCTTTTTAAGGCATGTCCTCCTGAGATGAGAGGCCTTGTGAAGTTGTTCAAGGACCATTTGAGTCATGTACCAGGCCACAGTAGTGGGGAATTGTATTCTAACTTGTTCCTCAGAACAAAGGTCATGGCCAAAAAATCAACTAACCAGCCCATATCAAATAACCATAAATATATAAATAAAGAAACGTAAGTAAATCACCTTTTTAATAGTTTGATATCCATGTAAGAAAAGGATCATTCTTTTCTGGTATAGTTTTACACTGGAGTGATTAAATCAAGAGCACTACCTACTGAGTTTTCCCTGTTTTAATTTAGTCACAGTTATTGGACTCACATGGTTATGTGACAAGTTGTGGGTAACAGTCTGTGTGAGGAAATCTACATGTGCCTTATGGGGAACATGAATTTCTGCAAAGGGCAGTAACAGTTTTTCATCTAAGATGACTGGCAATCAAATTGGATATGTTGCTTGATGCGATTTTTAGGTTTTTCGTTTTTTTTTTGAATTCAGCTTTCTAGTCTATATGGTGTTGGCGGCATACTATTCAAGATGAGAGGGGAGTCGCCAACCCCGAAACTGTCATTCTATTTGAAAGGATAAATCTTTTGATAAGTTGTACAGCTAGCTCTTAGTAATGTACCCCAAGAGTCACTGCAGATAAATAATCAGCGAAGAGGGGTGTGGGATAAACCCTAGTCACAAGCCTGAAAACAGAAATTGTTTCTAAGGTGTCATTTAATGAAAATGCAGTGTTCGCACTACGGTTGACTTCCTTATATGGTGAAGACTATCCTAAGTATTTCAGGCGACTTAAGGTTCGTGAAGCAGAAGAAGGTGGGATAGAGGCTATTAGTGTAGAATGGAATTCACAGAGGAAAATCCATTGATAAAGATGAACAATAACAACATATTTGAATGTCATCTTCATCAAAAGTTCTAGAAAAGTCATTAAGGAGACATTAGTTTCTCAGAATGATTACCTCAGTTATTCTGTCACTTTAGTTATGTGGTACCTTTTCAACTGCATGTATTTATTTATTTATTTATTTATTTATTTGCATTCTCGGTGAGTAGTGGTCCACTGCTTAACTTTTATCCCTTTTACTCTTAATAAATAAGGATGGCAGACTTCTTTCAGGGATAAGACTGTCTCTAGAGTAAGTTAAGACATTGTGTGTAATTGTATCATGGAATTCTTTTCTTAAAAGACATGAAATTTATTTCTTTTGCTTTTTATTTCCACAAATTCAGTCTCATGTTGCCTAAAAGTATGAGCATTTCTTTCTAAGCCAAATTGTTGAGTCTTAAAAAAATGACATGAAGGACAGAGACATAGACCTCCGTACTGGTCTAGCCAGAGTTTAAAATCAAAGATCTTGAGGGAAAAAATTCCGGCATTGAGATTTACAGTTGTTAACATCTTATAGTTAGCCTTTTTTGTGAGCAGGGATGTGGGGGTCATATTCCCTTCCCACGGTCAAACAATTATCTTAGTGTCACTAAATAATAGGAATATATGCACCGTAGATATAACCACTTGTGTCATGTGTACAGTCATGCACTTTAACAAGATTCTGCTGGAAAAGAAGCTAGACTGCTTATGTTCTGACACTGATGTTGATTAGGAAGGTTTCTTGGTCTGGCCAGCATGGTATCCATCCATCCTCAACCCTTTTTTCCCCAAGTGCAATTTTATTTATTTATTTATTTATTTGAATAGCTTAACAGGTTCAGAGGGGATAATTTTCAGACACGATCTTGTTACATAAAAATTCCCTAAGTAGTTAGAATTCTAATAGTGTATAATTTGACAATAAGTAAAGTAATACACAAATATGAGTGAATGAACAAATTAATATATATCTATATATTTTAAGCTGCTTATCCAATCTTAAAAGCTATGAGGTACGTTCTGTAGACACAAAAGCTGCACTGCAGTGACTGCATGATTAGAAACTTTAAGCTGAATTACCTGTTTTTAAATATTTTTGTATCCAGGGCTGTTTCCAGATTAGGGTGAGTAAGATAAGCAGGGCAAAGGAATTTGGAGAGGAAGAAACTGGCTGTATGACATTGAAGAATAAAGTTGTGATTATGGCCAAGGATAGAATATCTGCCTGGTTATCAGAGGAGTCCACCAAATAGGGTGAGGGTGAATAGCTCATTATGGCATTTGTTAAGATTAAAGGATTTTAGACATTTTGTAACACAATTTACCTATATTGACTTCCAGATATTAGCCATACAATAATATCAATTAAAGCCAGATTCAACTATTCAGTATCTATTGCAAATAGAGACAGTAAACTGAATACAATCATTACAACATTAACAGCGTAGTCTCTCTAAAAAAAGTGATCATGAATATATTGCTTTCCATCCTACAGTTATTCATTCAATTTACACACCTTTTCACTTTTATAACATTTATATATATATATATATATATATATATATATATATTTCTTCACTTCCTTGTCTGGAATTTGTTATAGCTATGTTCAGGAGTTGTTCTTTTAAGATCAGATTTGCACACAAACAACTGCATGAACTGGTTACATTCCTCATTTTCATCTTACCTTGTTAATTTCAAAGATTTTCTTCATTATTCTTAAAAACTCAAGCTTCCACTTTGCCCACTGTTGGTATCTTTATCCCATAAGTCAACTACTTATATTATTGCATATGTAATCAGAACTGAAAACTTAGCATACTTCCAGTCATCTGGCATATGTTGTGTCTTTCGGCTTTTCCCAGTTAAGGGTCGCCACAGCGGAACTCTGGTTCGCTAACGATTGGCAGTTGATTTTTATGTGCCGAGTTGCCAGCCCTGACGCACAACCTTCAACGAAGGTACGCCCATTCACGCATGCCACACAGAAGACACTCTAGCTGAGAATTGAACCGGACAGCATCTTACTGTGAGGCGACAATGCTACCCCAGCACCACCAGTCATCTGGCATATGCAACTAGCAATCCTGAAAAATCCTTTCTTGTGTAGCTCCAGTGTCTTTCCTTTGACCTTTATCATGTTCACATTACAATCCTTCCTCCAAAGATTGCTCCCTATTGAAATGTCGAAACTCACATTGACGAATCTGAAAAGATTGAAAATACAGGAGAAAAACAAAAAATCGGACATCGCTCTTCTCCTTAAAACGTTTTTTTTTGAAGGGGCACCCCTGGTGTGGAAGGCAAGTCCCCACGCACCTGAGGTTATATATAACAACTCTGAAATTGCCATACCTCTGAGGAAGGGGTGTACTCTGAGAAATGTCAATCTCAGTATATTTATGTCCAGATATTTGATCATTTGGTCACCACATTTCAGGACTCAGCAATGTGGGTCTTGAAATTTGAAATGGTTACCCCTAAAAACACTTTATCTCCATTTCACCATTTTTTTTTGCAATCGTGATACATATAAACTGGGAATAAACTCCTATGTCACCCTTTGGATTGCCAAATGTCTCACAGATAAGACACAGGAAATCAAAATAGGGGAATTTACCACCACAAACAGACCAGTCGCTAGTGGAGTCCCCCAGGTTTCTGTGCTGAGACCTCCCTTATTTGGCATCTACTTCTCTGAAGTAAAAGCCAGTACTAAAGGGCTCTGGTTAACTAAGTTTGCAGATGACTGCACCACAGGCACAGTCATTGAATCCTCACATGATTTAGCTATCCTGCAGGAAGTTTTGTCCCAGATAAAAATCTGGTGCCAAAATCATAGACTGAAACTTTGCTTGTCTTTCGGCTGCCTGAGCAGGGGACTGTGTCAAAAGCTTTAGCCAGGTTGAGTGTACCATTTTGCCTTCAACAATTGCTTTGGTGACCTTTTTAAAAAATATTGAGTAAGCATGACCTGCCCTTGATGAATCCAAACCAAGATGGGTCCAGTGTTTGGAGGTTCCTTATGTCCTTATTGATTAGTTTCATGGTAAGTCTTCCCATGGCTTTGCATATGAGGCTGGTCAGACTTATTGGTCTGTAATTTTCTGGCTCTGTGGAAGATCCTACCTTATGCAGGGGAATGACTGTAGTTGTTCTCCATTCACTTCGTGCAAAACCGGTATGGAGGCTGACACTGAACAGTGTAGTTGGGAGGTGGCTGCTTCATACTATTTAATATTTTAAGCTTTTGATAGCACTTTTAGGGCTTGGTCTTGTGTAATAGCTGAAGGCAAGCCAGTTTCAGTTATATCTTGAGGGACAGCTGGAGGAGAGAGGGGGTAAAGTTAGAGCTGAATTTATTGGACAATAGGTTGGCTATATATTCAGCCTCAGTATGGGTAACATTGCTCACAATCAGCTCAGTGCATTTAAGATTGCAAACATAGCTAAAAAAGGCCTTGTGATTGTCTTTGGTTTGGGTAGCTAATTTAACTTTAAACTTGTCTTTACTGGATTCTATTAAGCTCCTGAGTTTTTGTTTATATAAGTGATAAGAGCTGGAGCATTATGGGAATTTCTCTTCTTACTTTTGGTCAAAATTCTCTTTCTTTTATTGTAAAACTTGTTGACATAATGGTTCCACCATATGGGTTTGTTTCTGGGGTTTGCACTGTGCTTGTTCCTAAGGTTAAAACTGCATCTATGCAGCTATTTAAATGCTGGTATTGTGTGGCGTTGTTCATTTCCACATATAAAGTGGAATAAACTGGGTTTGGTGGGGATTTGAAGGCTGCTAATGTATCACTTAGGAGTAGGCAGTTTGTCTTAAAGACATTCCTAAAAGTACCTTAGGTGAAAGGGATCTCTGGTTTCAGCTTTTTTTCAAAAGAGATGTCTTTATGGTCATGCCTAACATCTGATGAAGATATGCGAGGGACGGTGCAATATGCCCTATATTAATAACAACAAGATCAAAGATGTTGATCCCCCTAGTGGGTACTCTGACTAATTATTCCAGGGGCATTTGTATTGAAAATGTCCAGGAATCTCTGTGCTTGTGCAATAGTGTTGGTATCGGTTTCCCACTCTATAGTTGTACAGTTTAGATCACACAGGTAAAGGGTGTTGGATTTAATACCGAGTGATTATAGATCTTGTAGATATGTGTTGTGGCTTTTTTGGATCATAGAGGGAGTTCTATAGCTAGCTAATATTTGCTACGAGACGTTTTTGATAGTTAGTTGGACATGAAGAAACTCTATTACATCATGCTGTGTTACAAACCTTGATGTGACTCTCTTCATTGAGACACATCCTCTATTTTTTCCGTCCTGGACAGTAGCTGGTCTAAACATGTGGAAGGCATTATAGCCCTGCACAGCTGAAGTGCTCTCCGCCATTTTAAACCATGTCTCAAGTCACCACACAGACATCATCTTTCAATAGAAAGTTAGGAAATATCTTTTTTGCTTGAAATGTATGTGCCTTTTTCATAGGGATCAAATGCTAAAATCAGAACTGTACTGAAGAAAACAAAAGAAAGCAGGCAGTAAACCTGTTTTAGAAAACACACACAGCAATCAGATCATTAATTACTGATGCAGAAAATAACATTATTCTGCCTAATCTGACAGCAGCTTGCGACAACATTGTGTGATCTATAAGGACACCCCTAGCCTTAGTTTTAAATGTTACTTTCTTGCATAATTTACTTGTCTGTCCCATGCACACTTGTAATTGTGACCTTGTGACTGTGCTCCTGATGATGACCTCTGGCACATGTCAGTTCCACTTGCCTACCACCACATGTGTGAAGCACTTCCTTATTTAGCTCATGAACCTAACAGTCTGGCTTAAATCCAAGAACTCTGACCTAGTTGCATTGTTCTCTCAGGAAAAAGTCATCTACTTGCACTTTTCCTCTCTAGATAGTTACCACGCTGCATCGTGCCTCTATTACTTTTTTCTCACACTCTAGTGAGTGCAAGTTTAACTCTTTAAACTTCTCTTTGTACTTTATTTCATCCTGATCATAATTAAGCTGTTGTTGCCTGCCGTATGCATTCTTTTCAAAATATTCTAATCCTTCCAGAAACTATTTCTTTGAAATTGCATACAGTACTCAGCAAGGGGAGCCACAAATCTGTGACACGTGGAAACAAGTCTCTGTCAAATCTGTCTGGTTAGTGCAGCCTTCTCTCTGTGCAGAGCAGCATTTGGTTTGCCCTTCCCCTCTTTGTTTGTGCCACAATGGCAGAATTCTGGTCATCACCAGGACCATTAACATTATGGAAAATTTTATGAAAAAGAAGTACTTTGCAATAAATACACAAATCTGTGGGTTTTAGTAACAAATCCCAATACCCATGTAGTTCTTTATATGACATGCTGCAGCTTGTATTAATCACACTGGTTTCTTAATCAGCTGTGTGGAAATGCATTAGTGACTGAATTTTGCACAATACATCTTCAAAGCATCTTAACATCAGTGTCAAGCTGTACAATGCATGCATGTTAGAACTGCTGTCACTAGGGTAGGACATTGGGGGCAGCTGCCCTATGTGCAAGCTTGTGCATGCTGCTAGCTGGCGTGATCAAGTAAGTGCCAACGGTGTGGGAGTTCAGTATTGGTATTCATTTATGAATGCTGATACCACATTCATATCTCTCAACTTCTTTGCTAAAACCAAAAAGAAAGGTTGACAAGTAAGTAAAATAAGGGACAATTTTTAAATATCATTCTAATTCAGTTAAAAGGTTAATAGAATAACAGGTTTTGTGGCAACATGCAGTTTCTGCACAATATGAAGTACAAAATTTTAAAGTCTGGCATTACTGACCAGATGTAATCCTTAGGTTCATAGGTAGGTACTAGGCTATTGGCCCTGGGGCCTACACAAGCCCAGCCAAAAAGGTACCCTGGCTTTTATTTATTTATTTTACATTTGTTAACCAGGTTAGTTTGGCTGAGCTTTTGGCTCATTTTCAGCAGAGACCTGGGGAGAAAAGTTCCTCGGGACTAGAAAACAATTTATTAAATTTTAGTAACTTAGTTGTTAGAATCAGCTGTAGGATCATACAAGCAGAGACCTGGGGAAAGAAAAAAAAGCTCCTCAGGCAATTCAATTATACAGAGTATTAACAACTGGCAGACAAATATGTGAGTTGTTACAAACAAGGTTTTAAACAATTAGTAGAAGAAAATGTGACTAGTTACAATATTATTTAAGCTGCTTAGAGCAAAATGAGTTAATAGTTAGGCAGATGCTTATTTAAAGTGGGTAGGATCTAGTTGTATAGGAGTTTGGAAACAAGAAAGGAAAGTAAGAATGGCTAGTAGGAGATGTAGGGGAGGTAGAGTGTAGGAGACAGACTAGACAGGTAGGTTGTTTTGAGACTGTAAGAGTTAAGAGTGGTTGGAGATAGAGGAAGGGAAGAGGTAGAAGAGGCAGGGGAATAGTGTTAGAGATACATTGAGTGAGGTGGTGAAATAGGTGAAAGGATGGTGGTTTCAGGGTGGTTGCTACAGTGGCAAGACCATTTTGTTTTTAGGTATTTCCTTGTGGCTAATTTGAAACTTTTGCTATGCTGGAGGGATTTTATTTACAACGGGAGTTGGTTCCAGGATATAGCTGGGTTACAGTTATAGAGAAGGTAGCCTATTTTGGTTTTGGGTTTGTAGATGTCTAATAATTCTTGATTTGAGCTGCGTAGCATCCTAGCAGGGGAATATTTGGATATGATAGTGGAGAGGCTGGGGCAGAAGGAGGGTAGACAGAGGATAGAGTGGATGATTTGTAGTTGGTATAGGTGGAGCAGCTGAGGGAATTCTAGCCAGTCTAGTTGCTGTATTGCTAAGCAGTGGTGTGACTTGTAGGTTTGGTTAGCTGCAAATCTGGAGATCTTATTATAGGTAGTTTCAAACTTGGAAATAAGTGTAGAATTTAGGTTTGTGAATATGTGGCAACTGTACAGGAGTGTTGGGAGTAATAAAGCCTGGGAGAAAGTTATTCGGGCAGTGTTAGTTAAGTATTTCTTGTACGGAAAAGGTGTCCAAGTTTCTGATGAGTTCTTTTTACCGAGTTAGTAATATGGAGATCAAACTTAAGCTGATCATCTATTGTAACACCTAGCAATTTAGTACTAGATTCAGCTGAGATGATAGTGTTGTTGCAGGATAAGATGGTAAATGTACTTTTGAGTGTGGTGATGTTTTTAGGGAGGAAGAGTAGGAGCTTAGTTTTGTTTGGATTAAGTATTAGTTTGTTATCACTAAGCCAAGTCTCAATGGTGTGGAAGGATGCCTGGGTAGCTGAGTGGAGGTCAGTTGGGTTGTCAGCAATGGTTATAACAGTTGAGTAATCAGCATATTGCAAAAGAGATGACTGGGGACAAGAGGAGTAGAGCAAGTTGGTGAAAACATTAAAGAGTAGTGGTCCAAGTATGGACCCTTGTGGGACTCCCATTTGTACAGTGAGAGGAGAGGATAGTGCAGAGAGACATTTAACTGATTGCTGGTGGGTTGAGAGATAGCTGGAGTACCAGGAGATAGTAGGGGGAGAGAAATGTAAGTTAGTGAATTTATCTAGGAGGAGTGGGTGAGTGTCAAAGGCTTTAGAAAGGCCAAAGAATATGCATGAGACAAGTTTATTGCCTCATGCGTATTCTTTGGCCTTTCTAAAGCCTTTGACACTCACCCACTCCTCCTAGAAAGGCCAAAGAATACGCATGAGACAAGTTTATTGTTATCACGAGCTAGGGAGACTATGTTCATGAATGATATGAGTGCAGTAGTTGTACTATGCTTGGGACAGAAACCATGCTGTGTGGGTGTGAGAAGGTTTTCCTGGTGAAGGTAATGCATTACCTGCTTGTGAATGCATTTCTCTAGGATTTTTGAGAGTGGAGAGAGTATGGCAATCAGTCTGAAGTTGGATATGTCTGAGGAGTTTCCCCTTTGTGAATGGGTGGAGTAAAGAAATTCTTCCATACAGTGGGGACATAGGATTCAGAAATGGATCGGTTGATTAAGATGGATACAGGATGGGCAAGAGGTTCAGAGGCAATCTGCAGGAAGTAAGAGGGTAGCTTGTCAACAGATGGGGAGCAAGGTTTAAGTTTAGAGAGTAATGACTTTACATAGTTGATACTGCTTTTAGAGAGAAGGAGTTAGGAGGGTTTGGAAGAGGTAAAGAGTTTGTGGGGGTGCTAGTGTTGTTTCTGGGGGGGGGAGAAATTATTATGGAGGTTATTGAGTTTATAAAATGATCGTTAAATTTGTTGGCTATGTCTTCAGGTGTTGCATTGCGACATGGGTTAGGAGAAGAAGGATTTCCTGGATGAAGAGTCTGTTTAATAGAGGTCCAGAATTTCTTTGGGTCTGATTTAAGAGTAGAGGAAGGACTGGCATAGAAGTTTATTTTGTCATAATGTATGATTTTTTTATTTTATTTCTGAGTTCTTTATATTTCTGAAGAAGAGAAGGGGTCCTAGTTTTAGTCCACATTTTCCAAATCCTATCCCGGTCTTTCATAAGGGTTCTGGTAGATTTAGTGAGCCAGGGAGCAGTATTAGATTTGATTCTAATCGTGCGAAGAGGAGCAAGGGAGTCAAGAATGTTTAGGAATGCAGCGTTGAAGGAGTGGACAGCTTCATCTAAAGGAAGATTGGTGAGGTAAGACCAGTTAATTTTGGAGAGTTGGTGAATAAAGGAGTTAGGACAGAAATGAGAAAGTGAGCGGGTGGTAATAAATTTGTTAGGTTTGGTAAGGTGGGGAGTATGTCTGGTAACTGTTATAGGGCAGTGGTCGCAGAGGGCATTTGGAAGGGTTTGGGAGTTATGATCGTTTTGAGGGTGGGAGACCAATATCCAGTCAAGAAGAGAGCTAGGTAGGTGAGATTTATTAATGTAGGTTGTGGTTGTGATTAGCTGCTCAAATCCATGTAAGTTTATACAGGAAGTAGTCTTGGGACTTGTATTGTAAGCCAATCAATATTTACATCTCCCAGTATAATTATTTCATTGTGAATGGTATGTGAGAGGTGAGATAATATTAACATACTTGAGAACATCCTATCAACAGGGGGAATACAGATTGCTGTGACAGTTATGGTGTTGAAACTGTTAAGTTTGAAGTTGGTCAGTAGGAGTTCAGCTGGTGAGAAGGAGGGTAAGTCTAGTGTGGGACTGACATAGGAGAGACAATTGTAGTAGAGTATGGAGACTCCTCCTCCTTTTCTTTTAGGTCGATCTAATCTAAGGATACTATAGCCAGGAGGGATGATTTCACTGTCCAGATGGTGTGGTTTTAACCATGTTTTAGTTAGGGTAACTATGTCAGGAGTATAGTTAGCTATCCAAACATGGAGTTCTTGAACTTTATTTACAAGGCTCCTGATATTGATAGAGCAGAATTGTATTTGTTTTTGTGGGTTGGAGGGGTTGGCAGGTTTAGATACAGGGGGTTATTGTTCAGGATAGTGTCTGTAGGGCCTGGGTTAGGATGAATGTCACCAGACAGAAGAAGAGGTTTGTAATGGGGTTTTAATTTGAGTAAGTAGACTGTTTTTTTGTTTGTTTTAAAGGGGAGAGGGGATATATTTTTATTTTAGGAATGGGAGTAGCAGAGGGAAGGATGGAGGGACAAATTAGTAGATAAGGTTGTGGGGTAGTACTTGAGTTAAGAGTGGTGTTTGAGGGATGGAAATAGGGAGTAGGTAATTGTGAGTGATAGGAGGTGAGGTGATATAGTATGAGGATTAGGGAAGGTAAGAGCATAATTTGAGTTGTAAGAGACATGTCACTTTATGGGATGTAGAACAGAGGATGAGAGGAAGGGGTGGCAGTAAGGTATAGTAGTCTTTGACAGTGGATAGTAGGTAAGTGTGGGGAGGAGCAAAGATGGAAGGTAGTATGAGAACAGGAAGTAGAGGGGTGGGGGATTAGGGAGGAAGTGAGGGGGTGTGGTTGTATGGATAGGTATAAAGGTAATGATATGGGGGGGTGGAGGGGAGTGGAGTGAGCGGAGTGGGGCTACACCTTCCAGAAAGAACTTAGCTAAAAATAAACTATCAGCTAGTCCAGGGACACTTATGCTACACCTGGAGGGCTTTCAGCTGCAATGAGGGCAAATATGGCATCCAGGGTTTTTAAAACCTTTGGTGTGTTGTACCTGAGCAATCACTTGGGGGATAGGGGAAGGGAGAGAAACCTTCAACTGGAATTTAAAGTAGCAGGGGAGAATCCAAGGGACTCTGCTAAACCTAGCTAATTATCAAGGACAGCCAATGAAATAAGGTAAACATACAGGCACCCTTGTTCAAGGACTGGAAGGTTTCTCCAAGAAAAACTATGTATAGGAATACACCACAGGTGGAAGTTGTATGTTGCTTACTAGTCTGCAATGGGAGATTTTATTCTCTTTTATATTTGTATTCCCATTGTTTGCTGCACACAATGTAGCTACAGATAAAAGCAGCTGGAGACTTTGCACCTCTGTTTGGTGTTTAGTGAAGAACAAGTATTGAAGAGGAGGGAGTGAAAGCTATGACTTTTGAGAGGGGATAAATACCTTCACATATAACAAATTATCAACAGTGAAACAGATGAAAGGGGTGGGGGTGGGCTAAGAGGAAGAAGGTTTGCAGCTATTGCCCCTGGGGTATGCACTCTAGCTGACTGTAACAGATTTTAACAAGGCATAAAAAGAAGTTATGTTCTTACCATAACGTTCCATATGAGTTGTTCATCTCGCCTCTGTTCTCTACACGTGGGTTCGGAGCCGACCCACTGGCCCTGAGCCGGCCACCCCCCAAGCCCAAGATCCCCGAGCCAGCTCGAGGCACAGTCCCCATCCCACGATGCTCCCCCACCAACCCCAGATCTAGTTTGCTAAACCAGCAATAAAAAACACACTAAGCAACCAATTATAAACCATGTACAAAGTAAATAACTATTTACAATAGCGAAACAATAATCTGGCTGGAAAGAAGGACATGAACAAGACCAACAAGGCAACCAGTCATACCTGTTCTTCCATAACCTGGAGGGGGAAGGTGGGAGGGAGTGTAAGAACAAAGGTGAGATGAACAACTCACATGGAACGTTATGGTAAGAACATAACTTCTTTATGTGAAGTTGTTCAATCTCACCATTTGTTGTTTACATGTGGGTACCATCCCAAGCACCCTAATCCTGGGTGACTCACGGGAGTATATTCCTGAGAACAGTGGAGCCAAAGGAAGCCCTGTCCACTTTGTAATGAGTGATAAACGTATGAGGTTTGGACCAGGTGGCAGCTGCACAAATGGTGTCCAAAGGTAGATGGGCTGTGTGGGCTAAAGATGTAGAAACAGCCCTGGTAGAATGAGCTTTCACCTCACGTTCTAAAGGTTGTTTAGCTGAAGAATATGCAAGTTTTATACAGTCAGCAATCCATTTGGACAATGTAACTTTGGATACCGACAAACCTTTCTTATTGTCTGCATAGGAGACGAATAGTTGATAATGTTTTCTAAATTATTTTGTTCTTGCCTAGAGTGCTCGTGGGATGGTCTGACTGTAAGAAGGTGCATCAAGCAACTTGCTACAGTTTCAGAGTAGAACTTCTTTTATTATTATTATTATTTAGGGGGTCTTAAAGGTGAAGACCTGCTTCTGTTGCGGGACTTGATTGAGGTGCCAATAATGCAGGAATGCAGTAACAGCATTTGTTTATGAAATGGTGGTACTGTGTTTTCTGTCATAACTAAAGCTCTCAGTGTGAGGTAGTTTGACTGCAGCAAGGTTTTTCTTACGTTTATAAGTCAAAGATATAAGTAAGAGATTTTTTCTTAATTTTTTTGTGTTTTGCCTGTTTTGCTTTTTGCTGTTCAACTTACAGGTGAGAGGTGCACCAGTTCAGAGAATTGTAGGCACAGATGCAGCAGAAGTGCATGTCAAGGTGTGCACGTGATCACTCCACATAATGCACTGTACTATAGCTGGAAGAGGATGGTGCATGCTTGGATTCATACATATGTCACAGGCCAGTACTGTATATTCCTTACTTTGTGACAATCACTAACTCTATAATGGATGTGGTTAGGGTTCTAAAAGAAAAAAATCCTTCTTCTACTATGGTTATAAGAGATAAAATATCCTTCCTCTACAAGTGTGTTGTATAGACAGGGAAGTGGCTGCTGTGTAGTTTGCTGGTGTGTATTCAATCAGAGACTGACCTTAAATGTGGGCAGTCCTGGTCTGGAGATGGGCAAAGCCATATCCCTCAGTCTGTTGAGGTGAGGGCAGGTACTCAGACTGTGTGTTAGGTATGGAAAATGGGGGGGGGGGGACAGATGTTCCATCATGGCTACCTAGGTCATGGCTTTTGTAGGATAATGTTGTGAGTTGATAGTCAGCAAGTACAAAGAGGAAAAGAATGTAAAAACAATGTAAGAAGATGCAAACCTCTCAAGTATCCATAATTTTGCTGAACATCCCTGATTTTGACTCATATTTTTGCTCTGTTCCTCATAAAGTATTTACAGACAGTCAGAAATGCCTTGTAGACATTAAAGTTTCATACTTAATGGCTTAGCTGATGCAAAACTGGTTCTCTGTTGAAATGTGAGCACTCGAAATGTCAAGTGCTGATATGCCAAAAAAAGAACAAAAACACAGGAGAAGAGGAATCTGAAAGACTGATCTCCTGCTTGCAACTTCTTTTCAACCCCCCTGAACTTACATATACCAGCTCCAAGATTGCCATACCTTGGAGAACATGGAATATTACAAGAAATGGCATCTCAAACTTAGTATATGCATGCTCATGCTTTCAGCCATTCAGTGTCCATATTTTAGGATTCGCGCTAATGGATCCCGAGTCTTTCCCGACATTTCAAGCTGTTAACTGCAAACCCTGTCATTCTTTTACTTTTTTTCCTAATGAATTAGCGCAGTACTTAAAATTTGTCTCTTATTTTGGATCTTTGTGCCCAGGACTCTGTCTCTTATTCATGAGCAAACTTCAAAGATATTTGCTACCACAGCCAAAGAAACTTTATCATAGCTACTTAAAACTAAATTCAAAAGGTTCAAAATTCACTCACTTGCACCCAACTTTTCTAAAGCTTGCAGACGAGAAAATATCTAAATCCTCTAATGTGCTTCTATTCCCTAGTTTGTTTAAGCACTCTTCCAGAATGCCTGTATCAAAATGTTCCATACCCACAGACCTAAAAGATTACTGCTCAGTATCAAACCTATATCACTAAAATCTTTGAAAAACTATTAGGCAAACAGTTATTCAAAATTATTAATAGCTATGGATTACTTTGTGACACGCAGCTTGTCTTCTGCAATGCCTGCAGCACTACAACTGTCTTCCTCTTTGTTACACACATTTCACTAAATCATTTTTCAACAGAAAATCCTCATATACAGGAAATACACCATCCATTATTGTATCTTTTTGAGGGGACCAACCTCCTTGCTCCCCCCTTACTTAAATATACTAACAAGAGCAATGGCCATGAGGAAAGCAAACTCATTACCCAGGGCTCTTGTCAAAGGAGACGCCATTGCACAATAAACTGATCCCCCACTCACCATCCGGAACAAGGAGAATATAATAGTCAGCTGGTTATCTGGAGCAAGGCTCCACCAATTTCCACACACACTCAAGTCACTACACCACAGGTATCGGTGTGATTCTATCATAGTCCATGTAGGCGTTAATCACCTGAGAAGTACTTTCTTGGACTATACGAAGGGAGACATTGTTGATGTCTCTGAATATGTGTCTCAGGCAAGTGTATTCCTTGCATTGAGCAGCATTCAACCTTCACCAAGGATGATGCCACTGTACAAACAAAAGATGATTGACTTCAATAATTGGCTTAGTTTCTGGTGTCTTTCCAGGGGGATTCAGTATCTGTCAGTATGAGAGGACAGGGTTAACAGACCACGTTGTTTTGCAAATGATGATCTGTACCTGTCTCCCCTGTACTTCTGAATATTGGCTAAAACTTAAGTTTATCCACTCCCTTAAAGTCTGTTTTAGGCAATGCCAAATAGAAAAACCTACCAATATAGCAAATAAAATCCAAAGTAACCTAAAGGTGTTACTGCTCAATACTAGGAGCCTAAATGAGGAAACTCCACCCCCTACAGGCTATCCTCTCTCTGGAGAATATAAACATCGGTGCCTTTACCAGCATGTTGTTTAAATCCACAGAAAGTACTTCAGCAGTGCAAGGCTTCAGTACCTTACACATGTTTAGACCATCAGACAGGGCCAAAAGTCAGAGGAGTCTAATTATATATTAGCAACAAGTATAACTCTATGTTGGTTATACAGGAAGATGCCCTGGAATTTTTCCATGTGCAAATCACCATAGACAAAGTCCAATACCATATCCTAGCAAGCTATTGGTCACCAGCTGTCCCTATAATCCCCTAGTTTACATCAAGAACTACTGGAGACACTCACCATTAACCCAAATACCCTATTCATGGGAGACCTTAACTATCCCTTTATACTGGGAAACATACACTGCCTCATACCCACAGGCAAAATGATTCCTGGACTTTACTATATAAATACCCTTGACCAGATAGTGCTCACATCCACCAGACAATCAAACATACCGGACCGTGAATACACCAATATGGGAGAGTACTGCACCCCCCCACACACACACACACCAAGTGTCACATCCTCACTGGTGCGGTTGGACCACAAAGCTATTGTTTTCAAAATAAAAATCAACTCAGTAACCCCAGAAAACCATGTAATAGTTAGGAACTATTCCAAAGCAAACTGCATCCTATTAAGTGATAGTTTGTCTGCACAGAATTGTTCAGAGACCCTGTACAACAATGTAAATGGCTGTATAGAGGCTGTTGTACCTACTAGAAGTAAGCCCAAAACAAACTCTAAAAACAAATCATACTGGTGGAATCCTAACCTTAACAGGGTATATAACAAAAGGAAAAAAGTTGTGGCTAAAATCAAGAAAAGCGACTTCCATAATGATATGAGCTCTCAAATTAAATTAAAAGGAAACTAAGAGGACTTATTAAATCCAACAAGGACAATTACAAGGTCAAGATAGCCTCATATGTTTAAGACAACCCCAAGGCCTTCTACAGCTATGTCCAAAATCTCAAAGGCAGCATACATCAGTGTGCTAAACTGGTGGTCAGTGGTGCCACCTTCAATAAGCTGACTGACATAGAGAATTTGCTGGCTGACAAATTCAGCTCAAACCTCACTCCCACTCCCCCCTCCTTCCCCATGAAATACCTACTAGCATAACCCCCCTACAACTATTAATGTAAATAGTGTGGAAAGAAATAGCCAGGGAATTGTTATGGCTAGGCTTGTATAGGTCCTAGGGCCGATAGCCTAGAACCAACCTATGAACAGGGATCAGGTCCTGGCAGTGGTTTCTAAGGCCAAAAAACACAGCCACAATGGGCCCTGATGATATCCCCAGATGCTTCCTAAATGGCTTAAAACATGTTCAGTCAGGGCAACTTGAGTCACTTTTTGGGTATAACCTCAAAACAGGCTTTGTACCAGAAGAATGGAGGACTGTAATGGTTATCCCATTTCAAAAGAATGGACCATCTACCAACCCCAGAAACTACTAATTAGTCTGTCTAGTCTGATATGCAAAATCATGGAACGAATTTTGATGGAAATGATCAACAAAGACATTGACAATCTTCAGACACTGGAGCCAACTCAGTTTGTCTTTGTCAAGGGAAATCATACCTACTAAGACTGGTGGGCTTCTTTGAAAAGGTCACAAAGGCAATGGATGAGGGGAAACAGTGCGTACCACCTACCCTGACCTGGCTAAAGTGTTCACCCCACTCTGGTATAATTGACATACTCACCAAGCTGGGAATAAACCCCTACATAACTTGCTGGATTGCTACTTGGCTCACAGATAGAATCCAGGAAGTTTGAATTGGTGAGACCACCTCCACTAGGAGACCAGTCATCAGCAGGGTACCTCAAGGCTCTGTGTTAGGACTGCTCCTACTTGGCATCTACTTTTCAGAGGTAAGGGCTAATCTCAAGGGCCTTTGGCTGACCAAGTTTGCAGATGACTGCAAAATGGTAGCGGTCATAGATTATTCCCCCATGAAACAAACATCTTACAAGAGAGTCTAACACAGACAAATGACTGCTGCCAAAGTTATGAATTAAAATTCAATGCCTTAGTGCATTATAGTCCCTGTTGGAAAAACTGCCACCCAGGCTAAGTACTCCATCGATATGACACCCCTAAGAGTTGACATGGTAGTCAAGGATCTGAAAACATATGTAGACAGATATATACGCAGATATACCCCAGGGATTACCTCAGTGTCACTGCTCAACAGAGGCACAACTATGGGCTAGGCTTGTAAATGCCCTCGGGCAGATAGCCTAGTATGAACCTATGAACCTATGAACCTATGACAGTACTCAGACCTTTGACCAGCATGTGGCCAATGTAGTAAGAATATCATTCTGTGTCAACCAACTTATAAGTAAGGGCATGGCATCCAGGTCCAAGTCATAGTGCTACTTTATCTGGCCCTTATGAGAGCCATCATTGAGTATAATGCCCCCTTTGACATGTATCTAACCAGACATATGCAACACTTAGAATGTCCACAAAGGTTCATTTCCAGGAGAATCCATGGTATAAACACATTATCCTTCATGGATCAACTGGACTCCTGCAGTTTACTGAGAGACAATCTATGCCTGCCATAAAAGGCATCCTCGGACACAGCTCAGATGGACCTTTTGCACATCTGCAAAATGGAACAGCATCAGAACCACTAAATCCAAGGATTTCAGTTTTGCTTGTGACATAAATAAGACATGTTAGTGAACATATATATGTCTTAGAGGATCCACATGCTCAGGAACAGGTTCCCCATCCATGTGAAGCAGAGACCATCCCTAACCCTCTTGGAGTGTAATCTTGACTAATGGAGATGAAATTGGAAATTCACCCTAGGTCTGCCCCCTATGTATCTGATAGACAGGGGCAGACTTTAATGCCCAAACTAACATACCCACCTAATAATCTCTAGAAACTTCATAAGTAACATACCCCCTCCTAATAAATGCCGATGATACATAGGGAAACAATCAAGTTGGGTTGCACAGTTAGGCCTGTAAAGGTCCCATTGGTCATTGTTCTAGTATATACCTATGAACCAATGAACTCCATGGTGGCACAACCATGGAATAAATAGGAAACACCACAAACGAGGAATCACTGCGGCACAGAAACTTTCAGAGACAGGAGAGTACAACATGAAGGTAGGCACTGACAAGGAGCAAAATGTCTTCTAAACTAATTTGCCTCCTAATTTCTATTGTTCTAAGTCCATAAACCATACTAACAGTGATTGTTTATAGCCTTCTAAAGTTTTCTTTGAATTGTGATTTAGCGAAATGTGTTTTCAGCAGAATAAGTTATCAATTAATTTTTAATGATTTCAGTGATAAAGACATTCAGTGAAATGAATGGTAGCAACCCTGCATGTGCACGTATGGACACGGACCCCCCCCCCCCACACACACATGCACACACATTTTATTTTTCCACACAGCAGGTGTTGCTTTTGGCTGTTTTTAACATAGCTGTCCTCATTTACTTGCATGCAGCCTTTGTCAGAGGTACAGTTGAAGGCTGAGGTGAATGACATACAGTTCTGCCTGAGGCACTTCACCTGATGTAAGCACATCATTTCCATCTATGCTAACGTCTGACGCTTAAGTCATCTGGCCACATTCTTGTGGGAAGGGAGGTTGCTGTTGCTTTAGGCTAGGTGGCGTATGTAATTTCATAAAGTCCTTCCTTTCTGAAACTGGTTCTCACTGTCTCGTGCATTATATCTGCCCATGTTTGACACACTTGATATACGGTATCAAGATATGAGAGTGTTGTTCCTTTACCATTCAGCTTAGCACTTGTGCCAGTATTTGCTACAATCTATGATTCTGTTATATAAGAGCTTTGTTGTGTATAACCATATGCTAGACACTAGGTCTATGAGAGCCTAAATAACGCAATTTATAACATACCTCTCAACCTCTTAATGTAAAAATTGGGAACAAAACCAAATATAACTGCGAAGACAAAAGCCAAAAACAAGGACAGATTTTAAAAATTGCTCTTACAACTGAGAAAGTTACCTGAATAACAAGTTTTGCCCTAGCATGAATTTTCTGTTGGAGCAAGAAGTTCCCCAGTTTAATTCTCAGCTAGGGTGCCTTCTGTGTGGAGTCTGCATGTCCTCCCTGTGTTCGCATGGGTTTTCTCCAGGTGCTCTGGTTTCCAAAGACATGCAGTAGGCAGATCTGATACTCTAAATTGGCCATAGGTGTGTGTGTGTGTGTGTGTGTGTGTGTGTGTGTGTGTGTGTGTGTGTGTGTGTGTGTGTGTGTGTGTGTGTGTGTGTGTGTGTGTGTGTGTGTGTGTGTGTGAGAGAGAGAGAGAGAGAGAGAGAGAGAGAGTGTGTGTGCTGCGGAAGAACTACCACTGCAGGACTAGCCACCCCGTGGTGTAAACCTTGGCTCTAGATGATTGCCACTGTTGAAGAACCCCATGTGCAAAAATGGGAAAAAGGGGTTGTGGATGGATGGATGGATGGATGGATGGATGGATGGATGGATGGATGGATAAAATCTGAAATTCAAACATCTGTCATTATTTAATGATTACAATCTTTATTTATTTGGCTAAAAAATCCACAAATTTTATAAGGAACAAACTAAAAATATAAGGCAAAAATCTAAACAATCTGCATAAATTTGGACATTTGATAGGTATGGTTTATAAGGAAGAAAATGGATGAGATGGGTAAGGTGTTGGAATTTAAACTTTATTACAAACAGGGCAGCAGACAGAGAAAATGAGAAGCTTTCATTTTTACATTTTCAAAGGTTTGTAGGTTACTTTCCTATCTTTTAATTTCTAAATGTAAAAAAAAAAGCTCAGTGTTCTTCACTCATTGAAAACAGAAATTGTGTGTGTGTACATGTGTATGAAAATTGGGGTTTACTGGTTTGTTGGATGTGCCTGTCATAACCTAGAATGATGCCACAATACAGTGATAAGATGATCAGCTTTAATAATTGGCTTAAATTCTGGTGTCATTCAATTCTCAATATGGAGAACGATGTCTGTGCTGTGACAGAAAACCTGGTTCAAGGCTCCTGAGAGCACCCCAGCACTAACAGGTTTCACATGCATCTGAGACCATTCAGGTGCAATTAACCATCTGCAATTTGTAGCATGTTACAGGCCACCCTCTCAAACTCAGGAACCTCACATGGCCTTCCTGAAAACATTGGGGGATAAATGTATCTCCAAACACCATCATACTAGGTGACTTCAACTACCCTAATATAGACTGGGAACACTACTCAAGCCCGAACACTCTAACCCAAAGATTCCTGGAGTTCATAAACTCAAATGCCATGGAACAACTAGTCACCATCCCACCACAAGGTGAAAACATACTTGATCTCATCATCACGAACATGGGATCAAAATGTTCAACAAGGAGTATACCCCTCACTGGTGAGATCAGATCATAAACTAATCTCGCTGGAGGTCCTCATCCCCCCACCTGAAACAAAAAAGACCACAGTGAAAAACTTCTCAAAAGCCGATTTCACACTTCTAAAAACTAGTGTGAGCCAGTGGTAAACATTACTCAAACCGCTGAATCACTTACAAATGCCTTCTACCAGCACCTACAGGACTGCATGGATCAGGCAATCCCAAACAAAACTAAGACTCTCTGTACCAAAGGCAGTCTGGTGGACCCCAGCCATAAACAAGCTCTACAACAAAAGGAGGAAGCTACTACAAGATAGAGCAAAATCCTTGAAAGGTAAGACACCTTTGATCATCATAAGTAAAAAACTAAGAGCTCTCATAAAATCATCCAGGCAAATTTTGAGGGACTCTAAAGACAATCATAAGGCCTTCTTTAGCTATGTTAGAAACCTAGGAGGAAACTCCCAGATATGCTCAGAATTAGTTCAAAATGATGTGAAAATTACTGAACCTACACACATTGCTAACATACTGGCTGACAGGTTCAAAGGAGGGATATCTATTCCAGAGGATTGTAGCCCCCAAACATCTCCAAACTGCCCTCACTAAGGCAAAAACACAGCATCCATGGGACGGATGCATGAACTCAACGAGGATATAAACCCACAGTTAGGACAGCTGTTTAATCTTAGCCTCACCTCAGGATACGCACGTTGGCGACTGTGGTCCCACTTCAACAGACCCTGGAAATTACTGCCCCATTAGCTTGACAAGCCTTATCTGCAAAGCCATGGAGAGGATCATAATGGAACTCATAAATAAAGACCTAGGGAACTTGCAGACTTTGGATCCAACCCAGTTTGGCTTTGTCAAAGGCAGATCCTGCCTCTTAAACTTGGTTGACTTTTCGAGACAGTCACCAAGGCCATTGATGAAAGGCAGTCCATACAGCCTACCTCGACCTGACACAATACCCCACTCAGGTATCAAAAAACTCATCAGCTTGAATGTAAACCCATACATCACAAGATGGGTTGCAAACTGGAACCCACAGGGTCAGAGTTGCTGGAGCCATGTCAGACTCAAAGCCTGTCACAAGTGGTGTCCGTACAAGCAAACACAGGAGGGACAAAGTTTGCAGATGACTGCAAACTCTGACACAGATATCCTCCAGAAGGGCCTCACATAGCTACCATATAGGTGACAATCCACTGAGCACAGAAAAAGTCATCAGGGATCATGTTGCTAAAGTAGTTAGGAAAACCTTCTATAATTCACATCTAGATCAATACTCATCACTCATTAGACCTATGATTGAGTACAATGCCCGTTTCGAATGTATCTGACCAGACACCTGATGCAGCTTGAAAGGCCCCAAAAGTTCCTCACCAAAAGGATAAAGGGTCTCAAAATATGTCTTATGCTGCCCGGACTGAAAGAACTCCAGCTTTATTCAGTCTCATAGATTTGATGAATATGCTTCACCTCAAAATCTAGATCCCATGTGAGGCAGAGCACTGGCCTTGTTCAAGAGGAATCTTGACCAATGGATGATTACTTCAGTGTCACTGCTTGACAGAGGCACAGAAAAATGATAGGCATAGTTTTATTCAAACTAAAGGGGGCAGATAGCCTAGTATGAACCTATGAACCTATGAACCTATATGTTTTTTCCCTATTGGTACAGGCACAAACTACCAGTTAACAGTTATATATTTGTTTTGTGCCCTGCTGACATTTAAAAGATAGGATCTTGTTTTATCTAACATGCAAAAAAAAAAAAAAATTCATCAGTACTCAATATATGCAGAACTAAATATAAACTGCTGACCCTTTCAGTGATGACCTGAGTACCATTAATGGTACAACAAATACAAAAGAGACAATAACGATGTACTGTAATGACAAAGTAACAGGCAACAGGTGTCATGTATCTAGCAATTGGGCGCTGACTGGAAAAAACATGATATAAAACATTCTTGTATCAAAATACATTGAGATGTATAACATATTTACACACGTAATTTCTAAATACAAGTTTACACGTTTGCTCATAGTAATAATGAATAAGGTATAACGAGTGGTTATGCACAGATTAAAGACTGCCTGCACCATGAAAGCTGGTGCACTTAGCTTCATTGTGTAAATGTTCACTTAGCATATATATGAAGGCCTCCAGAGCTTGATTGTTTTTCTCTTCATGTGATAGCTGGTTCCATAGTTCTAGCTCTATTCAAAATCTGACAGAAGTAAAATATAGACTGCATATCATTAACTTAGCACTCAGCTACTCAACTCAAACCTTAATCAATCTGTCTTCACTATTCTTCTTGAAATAATACCTCACTGCAGGAACCCAAACATTATTATCGTCTCCTTTTTTCCTGAAAGTCTGTCAAGTCTACCCTCTGTTGTCTTACTTAATTCATTACAGTCTGTTTGTGAAATATTCAACCTGTGAGCATCAGTCACCTACACCACACTCCGCACATACCCACATTAAATTATCACACACTGAGGCACTAAATATCCTTTCCCAGGCTAGAATGGACTAGTTGGTACAAGGTCCTGTGTAAACTAAATGGTTCATCATCGATTAAAGACAACACAAGTGAGAATCACAAGGAAGTAGCTCATCCTAAGCCGGTTATTCTTTAAACAGAAATGAAAATGTGCTAGTGATTGGTGACTCCATAGTTAGGCGCATGGATTCCATCCTCATGAAGCCAAACAAAAGCAGGGTGACAGTGAGCTGTCTCTCAGGAGCCACCATTGTCGAGGCTACAAGGGGTCTTAGGACACTTCAACCAGACAGATATGAGAATAGCATGGTGGCAGCCCTGTTGAGGTGAATGACCTGGAGTGCAGACACCTAACGGCTATGGAAAGAGAAATGAGAGAGTTCAACATGCATGTCATGAATGCAGGAAAGATCCAAGTATTGAGTGGAATCCTTCCATAACCAAAAATGATATTAAAGTGTAAAGAAAAGATGATTGGCTTTAATACTTTCCTAAATACCTGGTGTCATTGTAAGGGGGTCCAGCATGTGTCAACAAATGATAGAATGAGATGCTTGACAACTGTTTTTGCTTTGCAAGGGATGGTTTGCTCCTTTCATTTCAAGGTTTGCCCATATTAATGAATGCTTTTGCTGCCCACATTGAGCCCTTTTATGGCAAGGTCTAGCTGATAATCCCCCCAACCTAACTTCCAAAATAAATCAACTGTTGGATCATATCAAGGTGGCTGCAGAAGTCTAAACAAGAAAATGCCTGACTTTGACATCCTCCTTTATTGGGGTCTTGTGGTGTTACAGAAACCTGGTTTATGTGCCCAGAGAGCCCTCCCTCAGTACTAGGATTATGTGCTTATCACTTGTTTAGACCTGAAGGGAACTGCAATGGCGTGTCCATATTTGTTACAGACCACTTTACCTTGAGACAGTTGCCTGGACACTCTCAAGCTGAGCTTATTTACATTCAAATCATGCTAAGTAAAATTAGCTATGAGTTTGCAGCATGCTACAGACTCCCCATGTCTCCAGAAAATGGAAAACTTTCCTAAATATACTTGATAACTTCTCTGTAGGTAGGAATGCTGTTATCCTGAGTTAATTTTAACCAGACAGTGATTAAGATGGGAACCTCTATCACCAACTTATTATATGCACAAAAATTCATAGATTTAACTCCTGGGATTAGATTGTTAAAGAACCTGTTAGAGAGCACAATATACATGACCTGAGCTTAGAAACTTTAGCACCTGTATGTACCACTGACAGGGTATCCGCTTCATTGTACAAGTCAGAACATAAACCAGTAACCTTCTTAATTTAAATCAGAAGAGCACTTTTGGCTAACATCAAAGGCTGAAACAGTACTAATTTCATGAACTCTAATTGTACGTTGACTGTTGAATGGAGCCATTTCCCATCATTGTATCAGAAACCTTTTCTCTTGGAGAAATTAAATATCATAGAACTGATGGACTTTGGAGCTACAAATCTCTTACAATTCTCTGATGATGTCGCTAAATATAAGTGTAATGGTACTACCATTAATGCTGCTAATGCAGAGCGTTATGTAGAAAAATTCTACTCACACCTGGATAAATGCATTAATTTGGTACTCTCAACTAGTTCCAAACAAATGAGAAGGTCTGAAAACAAACCAGTATGATGGTTGTCAAGCATTAATAAACTACATAATAAAAGGAAGAAACTCCTAAACCTATATAGCAAAACAAATGACCCCAAAATCAAGGAGAAATCAAATGGCTAGATAAGAAACAAAAAAGGACATAAGAAAAACAAAGGCATCCCATGAACTCAGATGAGCTACAAAGGCTAAATATAACTATGAATCCTTCTTTAATTATGTCAAAAAATTAAGAAATAATACTCAACATTGTTCTGAGCTTATTCATAATGGTACTAAGTATTCTAATCCAGTGGATATTGCCAGCAAACTGGTAAATAAGTTTATCACCAACGTCACCACAGAGACATCCATTCCATGCCTACTTACTCCAATGGAATCAAGCCACTAACCATCAAAAAAGAGCATGTCCTGAAGGCACTCTCCAAAATGAAGAATACCTCATCCATGGAGCCTGATAAAATACCCAGTTGCCGAAGTTATAGAACTAAGAAAGAGCTCCCAGACTCACTCTTCATCTTGAGCCTATCAACTGGCTTTGTCCCATGGGAGTGATGCACTGCTGCTGTGATGTCACTCCAGGAGGATGGCACACTGGGAATTACAGACCCACCAGTCTAATGAATCTTATATGTAAGGCCATGGAACATATCATAACTGATGTAATTAACAATGATATAAAAAAATCTTATCAGACTAAATTCCAAGCAGTTTTGTCAGAGGTAGAGTCTGTTTAGTGAATGTTGTAAACTTCTTTGAGAAAGTTACTTAGGCTGTAGACTGTGACAGACTGTCCACACAATGTACCTTGACCTTGCCATGGCATTTGATACCATATCACATTCAAATATAGTAAGCAAGTTGAAGAACAGCTAAACTGACCCATTTTGGTTAGGTGGATAGAAAACTGACTTCTAGACAAGACTCACACAGTAAGAGTTAAGGTGCATCTTCTAAAAGCAGGTAGGTGACCAGTGGACTTAGCCAATGTTCTATGCTGGAATCTTTGCTGTTTGGCATCTACTTCTCAGATCTTTATTTATCAAGCAGGTATCTTTAGTTAACAAAGTTCACAGATGATTGCAAGCTGGGAGTCATTGTCAAGTCCCCCTCTGACATACAGGCAATCCATCAGGAACTCACGCCTGTCAGAAGTTGATGTATTAAAAATTAACAGAAACTCAACACCAAAAAGTGCAGCATTGTTGCAATTGGTAAATACCCCCTATCTTCAGCTTACAGCACAGAGAACAAGTCACTTCCATATGAAAAGAACACTGTGTATCATGTACCTCCTTCCCAGTTCACCAGGTGGGCACTTTATTTCAGCATGTGTACAGTCTATGGCCTCTCTAATATCACAGGAAAACTGTCTACAGCATAGAAGTTCTGCATGGTGTTGACCCTCTTGTTTGGGGTAATAGGTAATCACTAGGCTAGCTGCCCTTGTGGGCCATTTTACGTCTAGCTAATTTCCCTGAAAGGTGAGAATCAAACCCCTGTACCTTATGTCTGGGAGGAAAAGGCTTCAAGCATTATGCCAACTCTCATTCTGCAGCAGGACATCAAAGATTGATGGAGTATTCTCAGGGCAAATGCCTGAGATGCCTCTACTGTGCTGCTGAAACATCCGTGTAGCAAATATGTGAAGCCACACATACATACGTCTCCACTGACATAGGAACTCCACAACTGCCACCAAGCTGAGTCCTTGAGTGGACATCACTGTTATGTTTGACATCTCACTGCAAAGTGATTAGGAAATCTTTTTACCTTGCATAGCTCACAGCAAAAGATATTTCTTCCAGATCAAGGAAGACCTCACATCCTAGTACCCTCCATTGATTAGACCAATCATTCAGTACAATGCCGCTTTTGGGATGTACCTCACCAAACTTCTCAAGCAATTGGAAAGACCTCAGAGGTGAGTAACTATAAAGGTCAGGGGCCTAAAATATCTGAGCTTCAAAGAAAGTCTGGAAGCCTCATCCCTATACTCAGTTTCATACAGACTCTTTAAAGGTTACCTGTGTCTCGCTTTTACTGCAGTAAGGAAATCAGTAGTCCAAGAAGTCATAAACCTCAGTAAGTCAAACACTGTAGTTAACACTACAGTCAAAGATCAATCTACTCCAACAAATAGATAAGACAACGAAGAGAGACAGAGTTGTCATATAACCTCACCTCTCAACATCTTAGAGCACAAAATCTGCACAAAGCCAAAAATAATGCGGGGACAAAAGCTCAGAAGCAGTGACAACTTTTAAATATTCCTCTTACAGACTTAGAACGTTGGTAGAATAACAGTTTTTTGTATTAGCATGAATTTTATGAATGATATGAAGCCTGAAACTCAAATATCTGTCATTATTTTCTGACTTCAGCCCTCAATGGTTTGGTAATGATTTGCCAGAAAAGCACAGTTTTATGAGAAACATACAAAAAATATGAGGCAAAAATCTGGACATTATGTGAAAATCTGGATAGTTGAGAAGTATGCATATAGCACTTACCCATTCTCTGAAACAAACTTCTCCTAAGCAGTGTGACACACTGTCTACTTAAAAAAAAGAGCTGGATGATTGGATGGGTGTTCATAAACTCACCCCTGGCATGACTGTCTAGGACCTCCTTGAAAAGAGAGGTATGGCCTAAAGGTAAGTACAGGTCAGTTACCTTCTGACTTCTATAATCCTATGATAATCCAGTTGTTTGTTTCCCCTTTGTCTGCCTCATTTCCCCTCACTTGAATTCTACGATCATTTTATGTTGATTTCTTTCTATCAGGGTAGTACCCTAAAACCAGCAGAGAAGAAATACTGAGATTTACAGAAAGACTTTTGATTTCCATTAGTAAATGACTGAACAAAATGTCCTTTCAACTGTATTGTTAAAAGGATTATTGTGTGATAAGACATCTAGCTCTGTTGATGTTAGAAGTAATATAAAAATGGGTACATATGCTTGCTTTAGTTGCAGGGAATGTCAAGTTATTTCTAAGCAGCAACATTTTAAACATCCTGGATTTTATTTTACATTTAAACCCAATTGTTATGCCGATTGTAGGTCTGAGAATGTAGTATATTTAGCTACTTGTGATTTATGCCCTTGTTTCTATGTAGGAAAAACTAACAAAATGTTGTAGGACAGGATTATGAGACATCTATATGATATAAGGGTACAAAATCCTAATAATGCTTTAGCTAGACATATAAAAGGAAACAGGGGCCATACATTTTCTTTTAAAGTGCTACAAATTATTAAGCTGAACAATAGAGGGGGTGTCTTATTAATGTGACTGAGATGGCTGAAACAAAATGGATATTAAGGCTGCAAGCAGACAGATCTCCGGGTTTAAATAGGTGTTTGCCTTTAAAACCTATATTGAAGGGAAGAAAATTGAGGTCTTGATTGTTTATGTTAATTGAATGTTTTTTGTATATAAAGATGCTATGTTGATTTTATTGGTGAATCTGATGAAGCGTTTTTAGAATGCGAAAGCGATTATTCTCTCTGGTTTATATGATATTAAATTTTATTTTTACTCTGCTGCAATGGTAGCCGTGTATGCTTTATGTTCAGAGTATTTTTGGTTGTGCTTATATGGCTTTTATTTGTTCCATATTCGTTTTATTGGTTGTGATCATCTGCAAATCTGGTCAGCCAGAGGTCCTTGGCATTGGCCTTGACTTCAAAGAAGAATATGCCAGAAAGGAGGGATCCAAGAGCCAATCCCTGAAGACTCTGATGACTAGTTTCTTTGTAGAGGTATACTCCCCAATTCTAACTTCTTGCGTGCTGTCTGTGAGCCAGCTGGCTATCCGCGGGGTGCAATGCTTTTGTGGGTTTTGAACCCACAGTCATTCAGCTTCATACAGTACTGGTACATCACTTAACCAGTCAAGCTACACAACAATAAGCTCTTAAACTAATGCTTGAATTACACGGTTTTTATAATGCAGGTGATACCTCTGTGAGGTCAAAAAGCTACTGCTCTGTCTGTTAAGGTCGTGCAGAACTTGGCTAAAACATTTTCTTGAGGAAGTTAAGGCATAAATGTTAGTTACACCAATTAATAGTGAGTCTGCTTTTGGAAAATCGCTGACAATTTAAAGAAAGATTTAGAAATATAAGAGTAAAGCAATGGCAGCAGTAATGTAGAGCTATCATTCCCTTGTAAGTTAGTAGTTAATAGCCCTTCTTCAGGAAATAATAGACCACCCCTTCACTCAAGACAGAACACAAAACAGTATTCTATATCCCTCTTAATTAATTCCAGATAACATGATGGAATTCAAATGGCTCTTTGCTTATCCTTCTCATGAATCCCCCCCCCCCCAAATCCATTTTATAGCAGGAACAAATGTAAATTATAGTACTAAACAGAAACAGGTTACTATAGAGAAGGGAGTACCACAGGTATCCTCTAGATGTTGTTAATTTGAATTTATTAGTGACCCACTTCCGAGACCCATTTTTCAGTCACCTATTCCAGGGCAACTACTTCTCTCATACCTAAGTTATAAATCTTCTAGACACACCATTTTGGAGCAGGCAGCCTAAACAGAACCTATTATGTGGCTCTGTCTTATGCTATTGCCACTATCCTTCTATATGTGACTAATATCTCTCCTCCCCTCCTACATCATTTTATAACTTACTTCATTACGTATCTGGAACTCCTTGTTGACCTTTCTTTGCTGAAGTGTAAGAACACTAGACTTCTTTACAAAAAATGTTTGCCTTCTGCAGTATCAGTCCATTTACTTCCTGCAAGATTTTACAGCTGGTACAACAGTATAGACATAACTATTGATGTAAATAGTTCACTGTATATACCTGTCTTGTGATCATGTTTGTTTTTTCAAGAGAAATGTAATTGTTTTTCTGAGAACCATTGTGAAACATGTACTGTGATGGAACTTTTTACCCTGGACCTTTTCTCAAAATGGGCTTTGCCCAGTTGGACTTTCTCAGTCAACAAAGACAAATAAATAAATGAAATAACTCAGGAGAATAAAACAGTAAGATGGAAATTTTTTTCTGTAGCATTGTGGGGGCTAATAATGTGGTTATCCTCAGTGTGTTAGGATCGATAATGCAAATGTAACATTTAAGTTATGCATCATATTTTATTAAAATGATTTGCCTATTGGTGGGAAATCTGGGTGTTCTGGTGGCCAAGTGACATGCTTCTTAGCTGGAATAACACAGCGCAACCATGTCTTCTGGGACTCAAGTTAGTTGTGGGAGTTTAGGGGGACTGCACTTTATTTAGGAAGCAAGTATACTCTGCATGTAACGCTCCTGTATCACCTCAAAACTGAACATACTTCAGAACAAAACTACTGTTTACCATGGGCCGGAATGCATGGTGATAAAATGTTGTCACCTATTCAGTAGATATACTTGTGCAGATGAGATATCTTATTCTCTGCTGACACACACACACACACACACACACACACACACACACACACACACACACACACACACACACACACACACACACACACTAGACGTATTCATATTATGCTAGTAGTCATAGCTCTCAACCAATCAGGGACAAATTTCAACAGAATCAGGTACAAAGCCAGAAAAAAATCAGGGACAATCAGGAATACTTTTAAAATATTAGTGCTATTAATTTGAGACATTCACAGAATCACAACATATGAAT
This sequence comes from Protopterus annectens, assembly GCF_019279795.1. Classification (NCBI taxonomy): domain Eukaryota; kingdom Metazoa; phylum Chordata; order Ceratodontiformes; family Protopteridae; genus Protopterus; species Protopterus annectens. The sequence continues at coordinate 1,280,688,101 of NC_056746.1, read as the reverse complement.
TAATGTAAATTTTCTAAAGTAAAAGAAGTCTATAATTCTTGTCATTATTCATTAAGTGAAATTCACCAACTTTCCTCCAAAAGTCATCATTTTAGGAGGGATTAAGTGGGACAGAGCTAAATTTTAAGTCAAAATCAGGGACAGTTGAGAGGTATGCTAGTACTTCTCAGCCACTAATGCTCTTTTAATTAGTATCAGACAAATCTGCTGCAAAATGAATTATTTCGGCTTTTCGCAGTTAGAGGTCACCACACCAGATCATTGTTCCACTTATCATTGGAGTAGATTTTACAGTGTCGAGTTGCCAGCCATAAACAGACTAGTAATTATGGTAACAACCTTAATCTGCAAGTATTATTTTGACTTGTCTCAAAACTGATAACATTGCTCATATCAAATAAGTTATAGCAGTACAGTCATTCAGGCATAAACAAACCCGAACAATACAGAGACTGCTGTAAACTCTCAGGCTTCAGTGCTGAAAGTTTCAAAAATCTCCTACCTTCTTATAACTGGTCCTTCCTCTACAATCTCCATCTAGAAGACGCAGTTCTGGCCTTTAATAAAATTTTCCTTGGCACACTAAACTCCCTAGTCCCCATAAGGAAAATAAGAGAGTCAGAACGTTTTCTGCCCCTTGGCTAACACAAACCACCAGAACCCTCATGAATCAGCATGATTGTGCTTGGAAAAAAATGGTATAAATCTAAATCTCCCACTAATCTCCAAAAATACAGGGAGTTATGTAACATAACCAAAATAAATATCATCTCAGACAAACAAAACTATTTCAACAAGCCACTCAACAACCCATACTCCAATCCCCAAAAATTCTAGCAAACTTTAAATAAGTTACTACATCCCGGGTCCCCAGCATTCCCAAACCCCTGCCCTAATAGCTCCACATCTGAAAGTGCCACAGTCTTAAATTCCTTCTTCATTAACTCTATCCGTAACCTTATAAAAAACAGTATCACAACACCCTTACCCCCTACTGCTACCCATTCCCCCAATTTTACTCTTAGACCTGTACCGACAACTTATATCAAGTCTCTTCTCTCCAAACTTAAAACATGCTCTCCATCAGCAGATAAACTACCTCCTCAATTCCTAATAATTGCTGCAAATTTTATTGCTCTCCCTATCTCCATTTTGATCAACAGATCCATCAAGGAAAATATAGTCCCCAACATCTGGAAAAAGTTCTATATCATACCTCTATATAAAGGTAGAACTGAAGCAGACCTTTCCAATTTTAGGCCTATCGCTATACCATCTCCACTATCACAAATCCTAGAAAAGTGCATTCACAAACAACTCCTTGATTACCTATTTAAAGAGAACCTTCTGACCCCCACACAGCATAGCCTTCGCCCTAAACACAGCACTGCTGCTGCTCTAGCAGCCACATCTCGTGATAATAATATGCTCATCTCCTGCTTATTTCTCGATTTATTCAAAGCCTTCAACACTGTCTCTCATAGTTTACTCCTAGCTAAGCTAGCATCTTTCAACCTCTCTAACTCTACTCTTTCCTGATTCTCTAGCTACCTTGCAAAAAGATTCCAAGCTGTGAAATGGCAATCTAACCTCTCCTCCTTTCTACCTGTTCACACCGGGGTACCCCAAGGCTCCATTCTCAGACCCCTTCTGTTTAACATCTTCATCAATGATCTTCACTCTGCTTGCCCACTCTCAACTGTTATTCAATATGCTGCTGATTCCACTATCATCTCCTGCTCCGAAGATATCACTCACCTTCACACCCTTAGCCAACAGTCTCTTCTCTCTGTTGAAAACTGGTTTAACTCCAAACAACTTATACTGAACCCCAAGAAAACAGAACTACTTCTATTCCTTCCAAAAATCATGCCACATCACAAAGACTTCTTCTCTGTTTGTTCCCTAAACAATGCAGTCATCTCTCCTGAATCTCACACTAAACTCCTAGGTGTCATAACTGATGACCACCTAAGGTGTGATCTACACTTTCAGCAATACATAAAAAAACACACCAAAAATGAGGCCTGCTATATGGACACAAAAAATTCCTCACCAATGCCTCCAAGGCTCTCCCTAGCACAAGCCCTCCTACTACCAATGCTATTCTATGCTGCCCCCTTACTCACATCCCTCCAATCTAATCTCATGACTAAATTAGAACAAACATACAACAAAGTTGCAAAGTTTGCTGTCAACTTACGTTATCACTCTCATCACTGTACAGCCCTAAAAAACCTGCAGTGGCTTGAATTCCAACACCGACTTCTACTCCACCAGCTGCTCCTAGCTTACTCAGTCTTACACATGACATCATCCTGTCCCTCCCTCTCCACTCTTGTACAGCCATATATCCCAAACCGTGCACTTCGTAGCTCATTACAGCACCAGTTACAAGTCAGTAAATGCAGTACTAATATTGGTACACTACTCTATAGTCATTCTGTAGCCTCAGCCTGGAATAAGTTACCACTAAATGTCAGAACTATCACAAACCCCAACTCCTTTAAATTCACCTTAAGAGACAGCTTCCATTCATCTTGGTCCTGCCATTGTAATGACCCAACATAATGACAGTGCTGTCTCCCTTCGAGCTACCCACTTGACTAGCCTTCCACGCTAACTCAGGGTCTAGCGCAAAGGGTGTTCTTCCTCGGGATTCACTTCTTCCCCCTTTTGTGTTTCATTCAAGTGATATTAAACTCTTGCCCTTTCAACATTTCTCAGTTGACTTACTGCTGCTAGACTGGTTAAACCATGCTTACACAGAAACTTGTTACTCTCTTTATTGTACTTTTAGTCTCACTTTTTATTCTCATTGTTAATTTTCTGTATAATTGATTTTGTAACTTGAACTGCTGATATTTTGAACTTCTTATATCTTTTGTATATTGATACTGTTGTTTTAAACTGTACTACTTTTGGTGTAATTCTGGAGCTTTTCTCCTCGCGTCTCCGCTGAAAATGGGCTTCAGCACAGGAAGACTAATCCGGTTAACAAATGTCAAATAAATAAATTAAATAAAATAAATAGTAGAGGCAAGTATTCAAAAAGTGCCAGCTATGCTGTTTTCAGCTATAGGTTCATAGAAGATTACTAGGCTAATGGCTTAAGGAACCTTACAAACCTAGCCAGTATAATCCAGTTTACCTGGTATATGTCCAGTGGGGCAGGAGGAAGGCATGAGTTTGTGCCTATGCCTTAGGTGTTTTTACAGATTTTCTTATCCATAAGGGATATAGGCACCACTCCTGGTTTGAATTTATGGTTCTCCATCCATCAATCTGCACTGGCCTTAAAGATGGCCAGAGAAGGATTCTGCTTCATGTGAAGATGAAGCCTATTCCACAGAAGTGCCAATCTCTCTGACACACATCTGTCTCTCCAGTGTGATCCGTTTGATACACTGACTAGGTTCAGATCCCTGGAACAAGTGACCTTTGTGCTGTTTGTCTTGCAGTTTGCAGCAGCAGACTCAGGGCTGGATTTTTGGCTACCTTGTAGGCCATACACAGGTCACCCCTTAACAGTCAATATAAGACAGAGTAAAAGGAAAGGGCTTTCAGTCTATCTGCACAGGACATGATGTTTACATCCTCTATTTTCTTTATGAAGAACCTTTGAGGTCAATCCAGGTGTTGAAGGTATCTGGTCAAGTACATTCCAAAAAGCGCATTGTACTCAGTTATCGGTCTAATGAGGCTCTGTACAGTGGGACTATAATCTCCCTAAATCTGGATGCCATACCTTTACTCATAAATTGTGCCTCATAGAATGATTTCCTTGCCACATTGGATAAGTGATGGTTGAAGTTCAGGCTACTATCTACCTGGGTACCTAGACCCTTTACTTGTGGGTCTACTCTTAGGGGTGTGTTGTTAATGTTGCAGTTATCAGGGTATGATAATGCATTTCTTAGCATTTAGTTTCAGGCCATAGTTCTGACACCAATCATTTGTTTGGTTTAGAACTTCCTGGAAGATATCTATGTCATTGGGGGAATTCATTGATTGCTTCCAGCTTGCAGCCACATGCAAACTTTGTCATCCAGAGGCCCTCCACATTGGCCTTGGTGTCTGCAAGGTAAATTCTGAACAGGAGTAGTCCCAGCACTAAGCCCTGTAGTACACCACTAGTAAATGGCCTCTTGCTGAAACTGGAATCACCCACTTTGACCACATGTGTTCTGTCCTCAAGCTAGTTGGCTATCCATCTGGTGCCAAAGGGATTTAGTCCCAGGTCTGTGAGTTTATTCATAATACCTGAGTGGGGGTATTGTGTCAAATGCCTTGGTCAGGTCAAGATAGGTAGTATGCACTGTTTAGCCCTCATCATGGCCTTAGTCACATTCTAAAAGAAGTTCACCAGGTTTAGCAAGCTTGACCGACCCCTAACGGAGCTGAATTGGGTTGGGTCCAGTGTTGGGATGTCTTTGTTTATCAGGCTTGTGATTATTCTTTCCATGGCCTTACAAACAAGACTAGCCAAGCTTGTGGATCTGTAATTTCATGGGTCAGTTAATGCAGGGTATGACCATAGCTATTCCTTATTCTGTCAGAACAAAGCCTGCCCAGAGGCTTTGGTTAAATAGTGATCCTGTTGGGCCTGCTAGGTCACTATTTAAATTATTTATGGATGCCATGTTTTTAGCTTTGGAGAGTGTTGTGGCTACCTGTTCTTTAGTGATAATTGGTGGCGGAGGTGATGGGCGGTATTTTTTCATGGAGAACTGGGGGTGATGGGATCATAATTTTTCAGCTAAATTTATCGGCTAGCAGATTATGTCTGCCGGCTGGGTATAGGAGATGCTGTCAATAATTAATTCTTCACATTGATGGGTGTTGCCCTTTAGAATGCAGACATAGCTATAAAATGACTTATGCGTATCTTTAGCTTCTGAGGCTATTTTAACCTCAACATCAGCTTTCAGAGATTTTTCTAGTTCCCTGATCCACTTGTTTAAGCTAATGAGGGATTTAATGTTCTGTTGTGTACATTACTTCTTACTTCTCAACGGAGTGTTCTTCCCTTTGTTGTACAATCTATTAAGACCAGCGGTCCACCAGAGAGACGTGTTTTTGCAGTTTGACCTGGGCTTATTTCTACTCAGTATTGCCATTTCTATGCAGTTGTTTATATGGTCACACAGGGCTTTAGTGTACTGCTGTTCAGAGGCTACTGTGTTTTCAAGATTTGAGGAAGCTTGGAATCTATAGTGTCACTTACTAGGAGGTAGTTTACCTTAGAAAAGTTTTTAAAGTTCTTGGGATTCAGTTTGTCTTAATTTCTAGGGAAAATGCTTTGTGATCTGATCTTACCAGTGAAGACATCACACATGGGGTGGAGGAGGGGGCAGTGCTCTCCAATATTTGTGAGTCTCAGATCTAGGGTATTTGTTCCCCTGGTGGGAGGCAGATGAGCTGCTCCAGGGTATTTGAATTTACAAAGTCAAGAAATCTTTGGGCCTGTATATTAATGGTCGTGTATGCCTCCCAGTTAATGGAGGGGTAATTAAAATCACCCATGAATATGGTATTGGGCTGGATGGTGAGTGATTCAAGTAGCTCTAGGTATGATGTGTAGCTATCCTGGTACATGGAGTGGGATGTGTAGCTAGCAGGAATTTGATAATGGATTTTTCCTGTCGATAGCTGGACATGGAGTAGTTCTAGCAAGTCATATTGCTTTCTGCAGGTTATCCTTCCAGAAGTGAGCAGGAAGTGTATATGTGCTAACCGTTACAAAAGTGATCAAGCAGTTTACATTTTAACCACGACATGAAGGTCCACAAGCTGGATGATTTGATTAACATTCCTGGATTTAAAGAAATCTTACAGTGTAGCAAGGCTTACAGTTCAAAATCTGTTGAAGTTTAACTACAGAAAAAAAAAGAAAAAAAAAAGACAAATGAGCAAACATAAGTCTGAGCAACAGAATGTTTCAGTAATGGCTAGAATGCTTTAACACAAGTTACAACACATGATATCCTGGGACCAGATATGTTTGTCTTTTGTTAGAACTCTGAGGGGTACCCAACCAGGTTACAGATACAGAGCAAAGACTACATTGTCTTGTTAACTGTTAAGGTACTGTGCAAGGAGGATAGAACCAGTTAAAGTTCCAAATGGGGGTAGAGGGACTAACCAACGACTCGTGAATGTCTCCAAAAATAATCATTGGAGCTGTTCCTGTAGTGTTCTTTTACCTTGTACAGCTAAGTAGAGAGGTAACTTTGGGCAGTCAGACTATGGACATTAATGATTGTAAATAATGTAACTCACCTGTCTTCTACAGCCAATAGTTTGAGAGTATAAACTTAAGGATAATATGGCTTATATTTCACTGGGAAGTACTTCCAAATGAAGCTCCCTGTGATATCTTAACAATTTGTTGCATAGATTATATGTATATCCTTGCCTATGTTAAGCAATGTATAACTTAATTAGACAATGTTCTTAGGCAGCCCTTACTGTGACTATTTTGTTGGTTAAGGCTGAATTTTACCTTTCTCTGCATACCTCTGAGGTATCCATGATTTTGGTGCAAAATTTAGCTTTATCTATCCTGAACATGATACTTTTTAAGCAGTGATGCATTACAATCAGTAATGATAATAATTACATCTGCATACTTCTTTTGTTTCAGAAAATGCTTGTTACTTTACAGTTTTATAGTTAAATGCCATTACATAACTTTCTGCTTAACAATTCAGTTGGCCTGAAATAGTTTCATTCACTAACACCTCTAAAGTGGTGTAAAATGGTTTCTTTCTTGCTTCGTCTTTCCACTTCTCACCTCATTAGAACTCATCAATTCAGTATTAATGACTGAAGGACTGATTGTCTTAAACACTAGTTCAGAGTAAATTAAATAATTTGTATAAGTGGTCTGATGACTAAAAATAGAGGGATACAAGTAGAAATGTTTATGCCTATACATGGACATACAATGTGTGACATGGCTTCAATTGTATATGCAAAACAAAGAAAAGAAAATGCATTCAACTCACTCCCTTTTGCAAAATACCTGCTCTGTAAATTTGTTAATTCTGTGATTTCTGTGTCTTTGGCATGTGTTGGGCTGAAAAGAGATATTAGACCATCCTACCTAATTGGTTAATGACTGTTAAATAAGTGGCTTGAAAAAAAGAATGAATAAAAAAACTATCTAAATGTGAGTGTGTGTGTGTGTGTGTGTGTGTGTGTGTGTGTGTGTGTGTGTGTGTGTGTGTGTGTGTGTGTGTGCGTGTATATGTGTATATATATATATATATATATGTAATAAACACGTTTCAGTTACTCTGTGAATCAGTTTATTTATTTATACTTTGTTGACTGTTTCAGTCTCACTAGGGCAATGTTCTCTTTTCAGGGTAGACCTTAGGTGGTATTCATACTGACTAGGGGAATTTTGGCCAGGGCAGTGCACACTTTACGTACTCTGAGCTTCCACAACTCAGGCAGATGGGGGCCTTGGTTCAATATCAGAGTCAAAGAACAGAATAGTTATGGCCTATAAATTGTAGTTTCACACATAGGCATTATCTCCAGGTGCAGAAGTGATGTCATGCTGCAAGTATCCCAGCAGCAATATTTGAGATATTAATTTAAGAACTCTCTGAGAGAAGTAGTGCATTTTGTATTTTGTCTTTGACCTGACAGCATCAACTGGAAGACCCACTCACCACGTCTGTCTTGCCTGGTTCTGTAAGTAAGTTAACTAGGGTACAATAATTTCTCTTAGATACAGTTAGGAATATAGTGATGTATAGCTTAGATGTTTTCTTTCTTTGAGACTGTCCTGCAATGCTTTAAATATTTCCTGTGGTTTTGAACTCTGATGTGACTGTGTCTATTTACTGAGTATTTTCTTGTTATTTTATTATTTATTATTAAATATATTTAAACATTTCATTGTGGCTGATATTTGTGAGACATAGTTAAGTTCTGGCAGTACTTGCATATTTATTTGGTGACACTGTGGGTCATTCCTTATAGCCTTGCTCTTGGTTACACAGTAAGATTGGACACTCTTTGTTAAGGGCCTTAAAGTAGCTGATGAAGAGTTGGATGTTGACAGTAATAGCTACCTTATAGTCTTGGAAAAAGGGGGCATAGCTAGTGAACCTGTGCCAGCCTTTCCCAGGTGTGTGTGCTTATGTATAAATCAAATCTCAAAGAGTGTGTGTGTGTCAGCTACATGGACAGGGACATGAAGCACTGGTTGAATAAAGAGGCTACTGGAGGTCTTGGCTTGGCCACTCAGCTGAGATCTGAACTCTATAGCTGTGCCAGTGGGGAGTCTTATTGAGGATCTGGAGAAAGAGGGAGAAACCAGCACCAGACTGACTGTGGTCTCTGTGTGCTCTTAAGGAGATTGCACTTTACTGTGCATGTATAACTTGTCATTCTTGAAGTGTGTACATCCCCCACTATTGCCAGTGGTGAGCATTGAGGCTCCTTGATTACTGGGCCAGTGGTGGGGCATCACATATACATAATCCACTTTCCTGGGCCACCAGTATTAACCTTTCATCTTTTGTTTTAAACTCACCTCTCCTTAACCATTCCTGTGTTAGATCCTGATAAACATGAGATGATGACTGCAAGCTAGGAGTCATTATCAACTCCCCAAGTGATGCAGACATCCTACAAAAGGGCCTCTCTGAGACCAATGACTGGTGTCAGAACCATGGCCTGAAACTTAATGCCAAAACATGTGTTATCATCCCCTTTGGAAAAAACTCAGTTCCCATGAATTACCAAGGGGCCATAAGAAATCTGGGCACCCAGGTTGACAGCCACCTCATTTTCAACCACCACATTGCCACTGTGGTCAGAAAGTCCTTCTATGCAGCACATCTTATAACCAAAGGTTTCACATCCAGGAAGAAAGAGGTCATCATCCCTCTCTACTCATCCCTCATTAGACCAATCATCGAATATAATGCCCCGTTTGGCATATACCTGACCAGACACCTACAACAGCTGTAGAGGCCACAAAAGTACCTCACAAAAAGGATCCTAGGCCTTAAACACATGTCCTACATGGACAGACTCAAGAAACTTCAGCTCTTCTCAGTCTCTTATCGTCTACTTAGATATGATCGCTGCTTGACTTACAAAGCCATGTCTGACCCAGCCCTACTTGAAATGCTACATCTAAAGAAATCCCAGTCCCCCTGCGCCACATGCTCCAGAGATCACAATCTCATTACCACAATTAACAGAACATGCTGGAGGGACAGGTTCATCTCTCAAAGACTGCCCATACTCTGGAATAAGCCTCCTATTCATGTCAAGAAGAGCACCTCACTGGCCCTCTTCAAGAGAAAGAAAGTTCACTCCAAGGATCATTCCAGTTGCTTACTAGATAAGGGCACTGTGAACTAACATCGGGTGGCACTGTGCCTGGAAATTTTTTTGGTCTAGGCTTGTAAAGGCTTCAGGGCCATTAGCCTAGTACACACCTCTGAACCTATGAAACTATGAATATAGAATCTCGGTATACAATGATCTTTATAAATCATTTGATAAGCATGTAGCATTTTTCTTGTTTGACTTTCCAGTTAATCCAATACATTTTTGGGTCCAGTCAATTACCCAAAACTGCAAATTAGAACAGGAAGAGCAAATCGGTTTATAGCTTAGACTTTGTTTATAGATGTCAGGGCTGTTATTAGTGTTAATTTAAGTTGTCTAAAAAAATTCCTTACTAATTTTATTTGCATTTGTTCATGTTTTATTGTTGATCCTTCATTGATTCCCAAATATGTATACACTCCCTCTTGCTCAAGTTCCTGATATTTTCTTGGTGTTGAAGCTTTCCTGCTTTAAAGGTAGCTTTTGCACATTTATTAAGACCAAATGACATTCTTATACCATCTTAGGTTTATAGGTTCATAGGAGAATACTAGGCTATTGGCCAAGAAGCCCTTATAAGCCTAGCCAAGAATTTCATCCATGTTCTCACAAAGTAAGCACCTGTTTTCCCTGTCCAGCAGGGACACAGGTGGGATCCCAGGGGTATATTGGGATCCCAGGGGTACATTTTCTGTTTCCCATCCAGTCAGCCAGGTTCCTCTTAAAGAGGGCTGATGAGGTACATGGAGAGGAAGTCTATTCCACAGATGGGGGAGTCACTGAGACACAAATCTATCCCACCAACAAGTTCTATTAATGTCACAAACCAGGTTGAGACCTTGCATGTGGGTTGTGCGAGTGAAGTTTGACTTAAAGATATGCAGCAACTTCATCAAGGCTGAGTCTGAAACAGCCTGTATGCCAGACACCGATCACCTCTGAGCAGTCTGTACAAGACTGAGTAGAAGGACAGGGCTTTTAGCCTATCTGTGTAGGATAGGTGTTTGTAACCCTTGATTTTCCTGGTCAGGAACCTATGTGGTCTCTCCAACTGCTGCATGTGCTTGACAAGGTACATGCCGAAGGGGGCATTGTGCTCAATAATGGGTCTGATAAGGGAGGAGTACAGGGATAATCTGAGAATGTTCTGGCAAATTGCAGTTGTGCTTTCAGGTCCATGGCTGATGAAGCATACAGTGTTCAATTATCCAGAAAAAGAAGATGAGAAGTCTTCACATATTGTTGTTTTCTGGGAGCCAAATTATAACCATGACCTAGTCTATTTAGTAGACAGCTTAATGGGTTAAAGGGAAGACAGAAAAGCAGCTGTGACAAAGATTCACCCTGGAATAAACCCTTTGAATTTTTATCTCTGGTTTAATTTGTCCTTTATCATGGCTTAACTGCATAGTGGTTTGCCACTATTTCATGGTTGCTGCAATGCAATCGATCAGTGTAGGGTGTACCTTACACATTTTTAAGCACTCTTTTAACCATGAATGTGGGATGCTGTCAAATGATTTTTTGTAGTCTATCCATGCCATACTTAGATTCTTCCTATTTTTACAATTCTCCATTATGACTTTATTTACCAAAAAAAATAAATCCTTTGTTCCCTATGACTGTCTTTTGTTACCCTTTTGTTCCATTGCCATGACTGAATTTTATTCTAAATGACTATAAACTCTGTCAGCATTAGTTCCAGTGTATAGTGTATACATCGTCAGAAGGCAAGTTATTTGTCTATAGTTTTTAGGACATTTTGCAGGTTCCCTCTTAAAGAGGAGTATCATTTTTCCTTTTGTTAATGAGGTTGGTCTCTGTTTATAATTAGTTCTTACTCAGGGCTAAATTTTCATGTAAAGATGTCAATACTTTTAGCCAGAAGTTAGGTACTGTATCTGGGCCTGGGATTTTCCATTTACAAGCTTTTATTAATTTTGCTTTAATCTCTCTGGCTGCTACTTCATCCCATTTTGTATCCTGTACATTTGAACTTCTTATTCTTTCTTTTACTTCTTCTACCCAGTTAGCATCTTTATGTTCCACAGGATCTTCATAGATATTTCTCCAAAATGCCAATTTCTTCTTTTCTGGTGGTTTTTCTATTCCGTTTGCCTTGTTTCCCAGTTATCTATAACACTTTCTTGGGTCATCTGCATGCATATCTTCTGAGTTTTTCTGCCTGTGCTAATATTTTTAGTTTATTATTTGCGATAGGTAATGATACATCTCGATCTATTTTGATACTGTGCGCAACCTTTATCACGTCTATCTTTTTCACTGTTTTTGTTGCTCTGTTCCCTCTTCTGCACTCCTGTAACCGTGACACTTCTTGTATTAATTGATTTACAGTTTCCTCTATTCAATACGTCCATGATGGCATCTGATTTCTTCCCTTCCTTTCCCTTACTGCCCTGTGTTTTTGTGATAAGACTTTATCTGTTATAATGTGGCTTCACAGTAATATATTCTATTTACTTCTGTTATATCGCATGGATTTCTATGATCAGTCTTCAGACTTACTGATTTTTTGCAATCTGTTTCTTTCAATGATCTTAATAGGTATGTTCCTCTGTATTAAATCAAGGAACTCTTACCTTTGATAATTTTCTACTAAACTAAAGGCACATTCTTTGTTCTCTTTTTCCTGCAGGCATTCTACAGAAAGGTGCAGAACGTCGTCCTGTGACATCATCATTTTGGTAAGTGGGGGGAATTAGAGATGTAACAAAAGAGCAGAGTAGAAAACAGGTATTGATGTTATGTTGGCTGGATTTAAATCAGGGAAAGTGGGATGTGGGATGGGTTTTAACTGATTAATGGACCATATGGGTGTATTCTTAGGATAACAGTGGAATAGTGAAATTGGATATGGAGTTAAGGAAAAAGGCGCCTGTAATGGTTCTTAAATTAAACAATAGGGTACTGAGATGAATATGAGTTTACAACTTTCTTAAAATGTTCTTTAACATGAAGTATCTTATTTATTACCATGAATTATCATATTCATTACCATAGATTACCATATTTATTACCACAAATTACCATATTTATTACGAGGCACAAGCATTTCTGGAATACTCTGTATGTGAAAACATGGTGTTAGTTTTATGACGTCTTCCACAGGACAGGTTCATGTTTAGCATTGTGCTTAAGGATAAACACTGGTGCAAATTTAATATTAAAATAGAGTCATGTAATGGTAATAAATACAAGTAAACACAGCAAAATGAACAAATAACAGATACTATCTACACAAAGTAATATAAAAAGAGGTAAGTAGAGTGTATGGTAAAATGCATGCTTATACTATGGCAAAATCAGTATGATAAATCACATAGATAACTCTTCAAGGAGCACATGAGAAGTACTTATGACTCACATATTCATTTATCTAGATTTAGCAAGTATCAGAACCACAACTATTTTTTATGGGATAGGAATGGGCCAGCACAATCCACATAATGATATGGTCCTAACAAAGGTTGAGGGAGGTCACAGATGTCAAGATGAAATTGCTATTAGCCAACAGTGATTATGATACTGTGTGATTTAAACCATAAGTGTGCACGGGGGGCAAAAATACAAGGGCAAAGGAGAGGGGGTTATGAGTTGTAGAGATGATTTAGGAGACTGGGGGCAGACTGACAGAATAAAGGGAAGAGAGTGGCTCGGGAATGAAGCATTCATAGCTATGGACAAGGGTTTCGGGGTAAAACAATGCAGCTACTTTGGACTGAGAGGATAGTGATTAGGGTACAAGTTTGGCATGCAAGCTGGATAAAGGAAGAGGCAGTGAGTTGGAGGCGGCATAGTGCAAGGTGGCTAGCAAAAGGGCAGCCGAGCCCAGTTTGAATGAAAATCGGTAAAAGGAGGGTATGAGGGAAATAGGAATGGAAATAAGAGATGTTTAAAGTCTTTACCAGAAAGAAGAAAGAGCGGATAACCCTGATGAGTCTGAGGAGCAATGACGAGAGATCACAGATGTCTGGGAAAAACAGAGGCACTGGATGAATATAAATCACAAAAAAATACACCATAATTAGTATGACAAGGGTGCGCACGTCAGCCTCCGAGATTAGTCAAAGCAACGGCATGGGCCTGCAAATGATTTCCTGGATGCAGGCTTGTATGCCCCTTACTCATTTCCATTGTTATAAAGTTAAATACGTCGGGGTATTTCTTTGTCCTTCTGGCATCCTCCAGTTTAAGTTTGCAGATTTTGCTCAACTACATTGGGATTGCTCGATTACTGATTTCAGTAAAACCATGATCCTAACCTCAGGTAATAGATCTCTGGAGCACAGAGTGAATCTAATTTATTTTAATATATAGTCTGGTCCCTTTTTAAACTATTGTTTTTCATGTCTCTGGCAAGTCTTACAATTCTTATGTTTGGCTGTTCAGCACAGCAACACCTAACAGAGCATAGCGCTAAAAACTGCCATGGAGAATGCAGATTCCTTCCTGTGTTTGTAAGTACAAACTGCAATCATTGCTGTTTAGAGTTTAACTGCATGCTATCTGTTCATGGTGACTGAGGTACAGAGACTATAGGATAGCTGCCCACTGCTTTCTTATGTAGGCAACTGGCTGTTTCTACACAGCACATACACGGGCACCCTTTAAGTCCCTCAGTCTACCTTTTCAGATGGATTTTGTGTCCTTTCAAGGCCCCTGAGTATAGCACAGTTTATTACATTGTACTCACTGCAATAAATTACACAGGTGATTGAAGACACCAAGACAATGTACATTTGTATACGTTGCCTGATTGTGAGATTACTTTCTTTATAGCGCTAAGGATAAGTTATAATTTATTTAGTTTTTTGCTTTTGCCCTTGCAGGTTTGTAACATAAAGTGCCATGATGCTATGTAATTTTTTTTTTTACTGTCCTTGCAGGTTTGTAACATAAAGTGCCATGATGCTATGTAATTTTTTTTTTTTACTGTAAATGCTCTGTTTGCTTTGGTATAAGCTTGTTGTTGTATCTTTCTGCTTTTGAACTCAGGTCCGCTAATGATTGGCAGTAGATTTTACGTGCCGAGTTGCCAGCCCTGATGCACAACCTTCAACGAAGGTACGCCCATTCACGCATGTCTCCACACAGAAGATGCTCTAGCTGAGAATCGAACGGGACAACGTCTTACTGTGAGGCAACAACGCTACCGCAGCACCACCACAGCAGTCATAGACCTCAAAAATATGCACCATTAAATGTTACATAGTGTTTGTTTATCAAATGCTACTCTGTTGTTTATATGTGTTGGCTTATGCTGACATAATATTAGCCTGTAACAGACTGTTTATACATCACTCGGCATGTAGAGCTGTTTGCTGAACAGTTTTTAGCATAATACCTGTAGCTGAGCAGTTTGTCAATCCCATGATCAGTGCTACAGAAAGTGTTTAAAGGTCATATTGCTGCAGTCAGTTAACACTCACAGAACTATGCTGTAGAAATTGTTTACATTGTTTATTGCCTACTATATTGTCTACTTTAAGTACACTGTTATAATCTCAGATTGCTACATTTAAAGAATATAAATATAACAGCCATTAATGATGTTTTTGTTTATTTTATTTGCTATTTGTATACTGGGAAATTCCAAAAGGGATACCTTTCTATTTTCAGTGGCGGCCTGGGGAGAAAACCACAATATGATTACAGTTAAATAAAGTTATTACTAAACCTAATACAGAAGAACATATTAACTAAGTAAAGAAATCAGTTATGGCTTATAATAGGCTTCAGATTGGTCTTATTTTACTGCATAAAAGGACTACCCTGTTTACTTCCTTACTGCATATCATGTAAAAAAAAAAAAAAACAGTAAACACAATAACTTGGATTACTTTTTGCAACACATGACTGCGGTGGTGGTGCTGCGGTAGCATTGTTGCCTCACAGTAAGATGTTGTCCTGTTCGATTCTCAGCTAGAGCGTTTTCTGTGTGGAGACATGCGTGAATGGGCTTACCTTCATTGAAGGTTGTGCGTCATGGCTGGCAACTCGGCATGTAAAAATCTACTCCAATCATTAGCGGACCGGAGTTCCGCTGTGGTGACCCCTAACCGGGAAAAGCCGAAAGACACAACAACTTTCTGAAACACATGAAAGTGCTTAGGAAAGGATAGATAACTCCCCTGGTAATCCATTAAAGCAACATTACCACCCTACAAGTGATTTTCTGGAGGTAGACTTGACCCATACTCATTATTGTTATAATGCCAAAATGCACTGAGGTGCTACCTCGTTTCTTAGGGATTCCCCTTGTTTTGGTTTAAGGATTTGCTGAAAAAAGAATGAGATATCACAGTTACTGATCTCTGTAAAACTGCAGTCCTTACCCCGGGTGGTATATCTATGGATAACAGAGGACAGCCAATCCCTTTAAAATTTTCAGTCTCTTCCCTTTTAAGCTACTGGCCTGCTTCTCCACGATACCCCTAGAATGTTCTGTATGTTCAGTACAACACAGTCTGTCCTAGCATGGTGATACCAATCTACAAGGGGAGTGCAGATTCCTTCCTAAACTCAGAATTTCAAACTAGGACCCTTAGCTACCCTTACAATTCAGATTTCCCTGTTTGCTATATTAACTGATGCAAGCTATTTGTGGAGATTGAGGTAGGGAGACTCCAGAGAAGTTGCTTACAGACATCTTGCGCTCACATGACATCTGATCCTTTCCACATACGAAATGGTTAAGGTCAGCTTTGCTCTTTTTCTCTGTCCATTCCCAGCCATCCCATCTCCCTTGTTAAATTTATAGTTCCCTTTAACCTACCCTACAGTAGATTAACAACCTATAGCTGTATCACCACATAACTCAACCTAAATCATTCCCCTACACAATATAATTAACCCAGTATTTGCTCATTTCAAGACATCTATAATGCTCCATAATATAAAGATAGCTACAAAAGTCAGTGCCTTCCCTTTAATTAACACTTTAGAAAGCATCAAAACAATAAAACTTTCTTACTTCACTTCTACAAATTTAATTCGTTCACTATAAATGTAAATCTCAAACAAACCTTTGATAGTAACAGAAAGCAACCATTGAAATGCAGCCTAATATTAATAACCCCACTCTGTAGTAATTTAGGGATCACGCACTTCCCTCAAACAGCTCCAAATGCAGGTGATTCTCAAAGGAGTATCTACAGAAACCCATGGGAAATTAAGGGGGACATGCAGACCTCCCATAGAAGGCACCCGGGTTAAGAACTAGACCAGAGAACTTCTTACTGAGAGATGACGGTAATCCTCATGGCACCTCAGTACCACTCAAAAAGCTCCCCTAAGAGACCATAAATCATTCAAATCAGTTGTCCTTTCAACTCTACCTAAAAAAAAACACTGTGTGTGTGTGTGTGTGTGTGTGTGTGTGTGTGTGTGTGTGTGTGTGTGTGTGTGTGTGTGTGTGTGTGTGTGTGTGTGTGTGTGTGTGTGTGTGTGTGTGTGTGTGTGTGTGTGTGTGTGTGTGTACAGCTCTGTTCTCAAAGACACCCTGTCTAGGACAGTACATAACAGAAAATCAGAAAGACTTAGTACAGATATTTTTACCTTAGATTGGACCTGTCCTTCACTGTCTAGCAATGCTTCCATATGTCCTAAACAAAACCATTTCCACAGCCACTAGGATAAACAAAACAACTAAAGGGAAAGCATATTAGACTGGATTCTCTCAGGAAATGCTAACAGCTTCATCTCAAATGAAATGTTAGCAGACTCTAATGGTGATGGCTACTGTACCTTTCTAATTTGTAACCAAGGTAAACTCCATAACAACCATAGATTCATAAACATAAATTGCTACAGACGTATAAATCAAGATAATCTAAATAATCTTTTATTAAATATTGCTTGGAGACCGATATAGTAACTCTATTTTATTGATGAAGCTCTAACCTATTTTAATAATGCAAACAAAATTATTTTAGACAGAGTAATACCCTCCAAGTCCTTAAGAGTAAAAAACAAGCAACAGCTTTGGATATCCGATAACATAAAGAAACTCATCATAAACAGAGACAGAGCTTGGAGCAAATATAAAATTAACAAATTGTAAACTAATGTTGATCTGCAAAAAAACTGAAACATTTCGCCAAAATTAGCTTCTTAAGCCTGGCAGCTGTAAATCTTCCTCATCATCATCGCAAAAAAAATTATTAAAGAACTATTTGTGACAACAATTCCTAAAATACCCTCCACTTTTGCAGTTGCCACCCATGAAGCAATGGTGTCACCAAAAATATGTATTCTGTACTCAGACATAATGTTGTCGCCCTCCCTACCCACTTATTATTTAAAAAATATACTCAAAACTACAAAATGTTTCCCCAGTGCACACAGGAAAGGTGTACATTATTTTCAACTGTTGTCACATATAACTATGAAATAGTTACTTTAAAGGTGTATTCATGTGATATAAGTATGTTTTACATAGCTGTATACTGTAAACATTACTTTAGGCAAGTTTAAGCATTCTCTGCTGTTTAAGTAATAAATATTTTCCCTTCTAGCTCAATTCTCAGACTTCTGATTTCCCCTTTGCTTCCATTACATCTTTCTTATCTGTATTCAGTTCCATCCCATATGCCTACAGTTTTGTATTCCATTCCGCTATTCTTTGCTGAAGTTCTTGCTCAGAGCTTGCCTGTAATGCCACATCATCTGCATACAGCAGCTTTGTTGTTCTGTCCCTTCCTACCTGTTGCTAATGTAGTCCATCACCAGTATGAAGAGCAAAAGAAATGAACCTGGATGCATACCCACTCCCACTGTGGGATGGAACATTGTTCATACTTGAATCATTGGGTCATTGTACATAGCTTGCACTAATTCTACCAATGTTTCTGGGACGTAGAACCATCACAGTACTGCCCAAATCAGCTTTCTTGGGATCTTGTCTTATGGTTTCTCCAAGTCTAGGAATCTCTAGCTTCTTCTCAACTATCTGTCTCACTGTAAACATTGGGTCGTTGTGCTGCATCCTGATCTGAATCTGAACTGCTCATCTCCTATCTTTCTTTCTACTACTCTGCATATTTGCTTGTCAATCACCCTCTCTAGAACTTTCATGCAGTGTGATTGGAGTTTGATACCTCTGTACTGCCCTCAGTTGTGAATGTCCCCTTTATTCTTGTACACTGCCACTAGTATAGTTATTCTTCAGTCATCTGGGATACGCCTTTCTCTCTATACTGCTATGAGTACCCTCAGGAGACATTTCTCTCCTAACTCACCCAACATCATATCTGCTGTGACCTCATCTGAATCTGCTTCTTTCCCCACCTTAATTTTCTTAGTGTTATTCTTACTTCTTCTATGGTGGGCTCCTCTTCTTCTCTCATCATAAGCTGTGTCTGGGGCAGTACAGCTTCTGTGGGGTTTTCTTCATTCAGAAGCAGCTGGAAGTATTCCTTCCATCTGCCTTTGATTTCCTGTGGACTGGTGAGTACTAGGTTGCTGCTGGCTTCCCTTATGAAGATGTCTGTCTATCTTCTTTACCATTCTGTCTTTGCCTTGCAACCTGATGCAGTTTCCTTGTGCCACCTACAGAGCCACTTTCCAGAAGTTGGTACTGTGCCTCTAATGCCTTCTTCTTTGCTATTGCAACTGTCCTCTTAGCCTCTTTGTAAGTCCAGCGTATTTCTTCTTACGCTGGTCTGTCTTTTCTATCTCCCACTGTTCCTGCCCTCCTTCTTTATTTTGATGACTTCCTGGACTTCTGCACTGCATCACCATACCTGGCACAGCAGCGTATTTATTGTATAGTCCTCACATGTGCTGTTTTGAGGTACTGCCATTCCTTTTCGACTCCACCTACTTCCTCTTTATTGTGAGGCGCTAGAGTCGTGAGTATTTTCTTGAACTCTTGTGCTTTCTCTCTCAGCCAACTTCTAGGTTTATGTTGACCTTAGAGCCATCTCTGGCCAGTGTTTGCAGCTAAATGTGGCAACCTGTGGGCTGAATGTTTCATTGTGGATGACTTTGCAATCACAGATTCTATTCCCAGTGCTCATTCCTTACTAGGAGGAAGTCTACTTGAGTTGCATGTTGACCACTCTTGTATGTGATCTTGTAACTGTCTCTCTTTATTAGCTACTTTTTGGCCACGATCAAGCCATTTGTGAGACAGAAGTCTAGAATGATTTGTACTTCTTCATTCCTGTTGCACCAACCTTACAGACCCAGGCAGTCTTTATATCCTGTTTTAATATAGGCATTCAGGTCCCCCATAATCAGTATCAGCTCATGTTACCCTGCTTTATCTAATAGGTCTTGCAGCTGCTGCCTGAATCCTGAGATTATGAATACTGTCCTATTGTTACACTGGAATTTGATTGCCCTGAGTCTGTCACTAAGTCTGATGATATCCCTCGCTGTCTTTTGAAGCCTCTCCCTCACCACAGTTCCCATACCATTTCTAGTCTGTCCTTCTCCTCATCCTGAATAGTAGGCTCTACATCCCAAGCCAAGTGTCTTACTGCACTGCTCTTCTGTCTTGACACTTGGATACAGAGGATGCCCAGCCTCCCTATTACCATCATGTGATTAATTTCCTGTTGGTAAGCCCATACTGAGTATAGCAATTCTTAGTTCATGTTTGGAGGGTTGAAGGGTTTTACACCCAACTTTTGCTCTACAGAGCTTTCTCAGGTAATCCAAGCTGGACAACTGGCCAGACAGTAGTTTGTAGCTTATTGGACTGCTGGGCTTTATTGCAGGCACACACTGGCTGCTAGGGACATATAGACCCTCCCACTGTTAGTAAGGATCCCCTGCCATAGGTCTGAGTAGTGGGATATTGACATTAGTCAACACAGCTAAATCACCTGGCCCTGATGTGGGATGCAGTCTGTGCTATATGTTCTCCTGCACCTATACAACTCTTTCCATCATAGCCACCAACTAAAGGCTCTTCTGCTCTCCACAACTTCATTCTTGGGTCATTTTGAGGTAGAAACACTCGGCATGTTTTGAATGGTGGAAGTAGCCCCACGGATACACAGGAAGAATGTACAAACTCCATAGAAGCATTGCCTGGAGGTTAGGATTGACCCTGCACCTTGTGCATGGGAGGTGAAGATCTTAACTATTATGCCAACTGTACTTTGCACCAAATGCATCACTTACTCATTGAAGTAGCCTAGTCTTCTGTATAACCTAGAACAAGCCTAGAACAAACCTATAATAAATCTGCAAAATTCATACTGGGTTGCCCTGCAAATAAAATCTGTGTTCTTCCCTTGTAATCTTGAAATGGCTACCCTATATGAACTAGATTGATAAAAGACATAGGTGGGTCATTCTTCAATCCCTGGTGGAGGCTAGGACTTGGAGCAATCACCAGGCTGTGTATGTGGGAGGACTAAGGAGAAGTACTCATCCTAGGACCAGAGGCCAGCATGTCCTCAGAGGCCAGGCCTCATTGTCAAATCCAGCCTATGAAATGGAGTTGGCAAGCTTGGTGACGGGGCCTTGGAGAAAGCTTTAATGAGCATGACAAGTTGGCAGCTTCTAGTTTCATTGCACCTGCTATGCAGAGGACCACACTTCACTCCCTACCCAGCCTGTGATGACCTCCAAAAGCTGATGGCCATTTAGGGGTGTGCTGAGGAAACAAACAAAAAAAAAAGACCTGGTCTATCTGTTTAGAGGTCTTTGATTTGATCCCACAGAGGTGGCTAGTAGAAAGGCTGGAAGAATTGCAGTAGGAGCTAGGCTGAAGAATAGAACATGGATGAAAGGTTAGACAAAGAAGGCTGTGGTGAGAGGGACAGTTTCAGGAATAAAGGTCAGTCAGCCTTAGTCCAGTACTCTTCACTACATTTCTTTCATGCATATCAAAAAGAAAAAAAAAACGGTAAAGGTCCTTAGGAAAAAAAATCGTATTTGGTGTTAGTGATGCTTCAGTTAGCACACTTGCCTTTAGTGGAGACGGCTGTAGGTTCCATTCACATACCAGGTAGATTGATTGCTGACACAGCAGTGCAGCAAAATGGGGGTGCTGCACTTCTGAATGTGTCATTCTTTGGATCAGATGTTAAGCCGAGGTCCCATTTGCTTAAGCTGGTGGTAGTTCAGGTAGATACAAAAGATCCAGTGGCACCTGTCATAAAGAGTGGGGGAAGTTCCCTGATATCCTGGACAATTTTCCCCTAAAAAGAGGACACTAGCCTAGTCAACCCAGTCAATAAAGGATAAAAAGTGCAGAAAACCATTTGCTACATTTGTAGCAAGCAGCTTTCTTCAGTTTATACCACACATGATGTGCTAAAGTACTTCAGCCCTGACCAAAAATGCAATATGCTTGCAATGCACTAAAGACCAATCAACACTGCTTTTATTTATTTCTTTTTATTTTTATTTATGTATTTTACATTTGTTAACTGGGCTAGTCTAGCTGGATATATTTCCATTTTCAGTAGAGGCCCGGGGAGAAAAGCTCCAACAAGATAGAAAAATTAAAAATGTCATTACACGGTAAATGAAATGATTGATAAAAAAATGCAAGTAATTATAACATACTAAAATATTTACACTTGAAAAAGCAACAGTAAAAAATATTTACACTTGAAAAAGCAACAATAATAATGTAGCACAGTAAGATTCATAAGGAATTTTTCACATCAAGTAGAAATATTTCGGCAGTATGTTGATAAGAGTTTAAACAGTACTAGCATTGCTTACAAGCATAAGCATTAAAATGTTTGGAAGTTTGTAAGGAATATGAAAAAAAAAACAGTGGTGGGAGAGGGTGGTTAGTCGGGGTTACTACAGGGGCATAACCAATGCATTTTAAGGTGTTTTTTGAGTTTTTGTTTAAACAGAGGCAAGGATGCGATTAGAGTTAGTTCATTGGGTATCAGGTTCCATTTCTTTCCCGCTGCGTCAGTAAACAGAGAGTCACCAGCCATGTTGTTAGACTTTGTTATGCTAGCGAGGAGTTTGCTAGAAGAACGTAGGGAATTCAGATTTTTATAGGAGATGAAGAGACTGGAGAGTATAGGGGTGGTGTTGGGTTGGTAAAATATCTTGTGGGCAATCGTGAGTTGGGAGATTATCAGCTGGTTTTGGAATTCAAGCCAGTCTAGTTGCCAAAGATTCAGACAGTGGTGGGTTCTAAAGGGATTGCCAGTGGTGAATCTGGCGATGTTATTGTAGGAAGTTGCTAGTTTGTTGAGATTATGTTTCTTTAGGTTGGTATAAATAGGTGGGGCATACAGAAGAGTAGAGATTAGATGGGAGTGAGCAATCTTGGTTCTGGCTACTGGAGTTAGGAAAGGTTTTATTTTATATAAGGAGCCTATTTTTCTGTTGACTGTTTAAATGGTGTTATTTATATGATAATCAAATGTAAGGTTACTGTCAATGGTTATTCCTAACAGTTTAGTGGTAGAGTCAGGAAATATAACAGTGTCATTATTGGAAGAGACAGAGAAATATATGGGGGAGGACTTGGTAGTGGGGGTAAAGAGAAGGAGTTTGTTTTTTTTGGCATTAAGAAGGAGGCAGTGTTTTGTAAACCATGTTTCTACAGTGCTAATTGTATCCCCTAATACTTTGCACCTGGAATGGCTGTCACCATTGCTCCACCCTAGCTACACCTCTGTCAGAAGGAACGGGGAACAGTATCAGCTTCTTTTCTGATAAGAAAAAGGTAAATGTGGTGGTGGCAAGAGTTTAAGGAAGGATTTGTAAAGGTTGTCTGCTTGGGCAGGAGAGAGGCAGCTGAGTGTTAGTGCAACCAAATCAAAGTTCTGCATTTGGGCTACATCAGCCCTTGTCAGGTTTATAAGTATTTCAGGGACCATAATGGTGATCCTCAAAATAGTAGCGGTCTGAGTATAGGCAAGATATACAAAGTCTGAGTTTGTCTTATATTGGGGTGTTCACTGTAATCTCAGGTCTAGAAACCACAGAACTACTATATATAAGTGTAAGGTATGTTAAGGTGCACCCCCCATATAAATGGATTCAGGGGTGAAGTCCCCCCATAAAATGTTTAATGATATTACAATGAGTTTAAAAATTCTCCATGCTTCTTATAAAATCAAATCATGTTTTCCTTGTCAAAGCTGCATGACTTGCAATTATGGGTCTTGTACGTTTAATAGGAACTCCAACACTTGTATGGCGTGTCATTTGGGGAAGTGGTAATTATGAAAAAAGATCAGGCAAAGGATCTGTGAGTGCTCATGATACCTGGAGGTGGCACACAGGAGTAGACTGAGGGAGCAGTGGTAGCAGCAAGCAGAATGATGAGGTATGCTCTTACAAGGATGGACTCCCCAAAAACAGGTGATGTTCCTGTTGTAATGTGTTCTGGTCAGATCATATCTTGAGTACGGTGTGTGCATGTCTAGATGCCATACAAGCAAATAAGCAGGAAGATCCTGGAAGGGGCCCAGAAGAAAGCAAAGGCAAATGAGATGAAGAGAAAGGATTTGATCAAAAACTTGATAAGGTGAAGCTGCTCTCATTTAGAGGCTAGAGGAGATAGACAGTGAAGGCAGACATCTCAGCTTTTACCTCCAGAGTTAGGGGAAAAAGCAACAAATAATCAGAGAAAAGGTGAAAAATTATGGACACTTTTTAAAAGTTGGTATTATTGACTCTTTAGTTTTAGGATGGATGGAGAAAAACTCTGAGAAAAAAATGTGTGTGTGTGTGTGTGTGTGTGTGTGTGTGTGTGTGTGTGTGTGTGTGTGTGTGTGCCCTCCACACCCCCTGCTACTTAAATACATCAACTCCGAGATCACACTACACTACACTAAGATGTATTATATTGTAGTATAGCAACTAAGAAGGGAACATGACTGTGGATACCTATGAAACTCCGGTACGTATCGGAGCGATATATAGTAATGTGTAATGTTTTAACAGTGAAGTAGTACTTCTAAGAGAAGGTTGAGGATAGTTTTTTTACAATTTAAAAATGCAGTCATGAAACGCAGAATGGTATGTTTGCCATTTTGTTCTGTGTAGTGTGATCTCGGAATTGATATATTTAAGTAGCAGGGGTGTGGGGGCACAGTGGGGCTGCTTATACTTGGAGAAGTGTATTATGGTTTGTTTTTTATTTGTTTCTGTATGTAGTTGTGCTGGCATATATTAAATGTTGATTTCCTATGTTTTTTTCAATGTTATGGGATTCAATGTTTTGAGTTTTCAGTGTTTTCAATTATCAAGATTTTGGTCTCAATGTTTTGAATTTCAGTGCTATGGGCTTTCGATGTTCTAAAGTGAATCCGTATATATACAAACACACACACACACACACACACACACACACACACACACACACATATACATATTTATATGTGTGTGTGTGTGTCAGCATCCATATCTGGAAAAATATATAAATATAAATAAATATATACTTGTGTGTGTGTGTGTGTGTGTGTGTGTGTGTGTGTGTGTGTGTGTGTGTGTGTGTGTATGTATGTATATGTATATATATATATATATATATATATATATATATATATATATATATTTATATACATATCTATATATATTTATTGACATTTGTTTACCGGGAAATTCCGACTGGACACAGGTCATTTTTCAGCCGATGCTCGGGGAGAAAAGCTTCACATCATGTACATGATAAATAGAGATACAAAGTTGCAGCAATAGTAAACAACATTACAGGTTGTTGGCTTTAACACAATAACAAGATACTGATTATCAACAGTATATACAGTAAATGTTGCAAGTTAAGATAGTTTCTTGTCTTTAGTAATAAAGCTGTCAGACAAGATATATATATATATATATATATATATATATATATATATATATATATATATATATATATATATATATATATATATATATATATATATATATCTTCTTCTTTTGGCTGTTCCGTTAGGGGTCGCCACAGCAGATCAACTGTTTCCATTTCTTCCTGTCCTCTGCATCTTGCTCTGTCACATCAATCGCCTGCATATCCTCTCTCACCACATCCATAAACCTTATCTTAGGCCTTCCTCTTTTCCTGTTACCTGGCAGCTTCATCCTTAGCATCTTTTTCCCAATATACTCTGCATACCTCCTGAGCACATGTCCAAACCAACGTAATCTTGCCTCTCTGGCTTTGTCTCCAAACCTTCCAACCTGGGCTGACCCTCTAATATACTTATTCCTAATCCTGTCCATCCTCGTCACACCCAGTGCAAATCTTAACATCCTCAACTCTGCCACGTTAAGCTCTGACTCCTGCCTTATTGTCAATGCCACTGTCTCCAACCCGTATAACATAGCTGGTCTCACTACCCTCTTGTAGACCTTCCCTTTCACTCTTACTGGTACTCGTCTGTCACAAATCACTCTTGACACTCTTCTCCACCCACTCCATCCTGCCTGTACTCTCTTCTTCACCTCTCTTCCACACTCACCATTACTCTAAACTATTGATCCCAAGTACTTAAACTCATTCACCTTCACCACCTGTACTCCTTGCATCCTCACCATTCTTCTATCCTCCCTCTCATTCACACACATATTCTGTCTTAGTCCTGCTGACCTTCATTCCTCTTCTCTCTAGAGCATATCTCCAACTCTCCAGGGTCTCCTCCACCTGTTCCCTACTCTTACTACAGATCACAATGTCATCTGCAAACATCATAGTCCACGGGGACTCCTATATATATATATATATATATATATATATATATATATATATATATATATATATATATATATATATATATATATATATATATATATATATATATAAATAACATCCATCCAAAATATATACAGTTGAAAGATGTAAGGGGAGTGTTCATGATACAGATGTGATACAGATGTTGCAAATCATGTCCAGGAGATAAGAAGGGTCATCCAGAAGACAGAGGTCAGACTGGGGAGGCGGGGAAATACAACTAATAGGGACAATACTGCCTGTATTCCCAAAAGTACAGTTTCTTGAACAGTAATGCTGACCAATGTAATGGATTATCAGACCAGGTAATGGAGTGGGAAACCATGGAGGCTTTCAAGAGGGCATGTGATAGGCAAAGAAGGGATAGGGGGAAAGTAGGGAATGGTGGGGAGGTAAAATTGTAAATGTATTTAAAAGAGCAGACTAGATAGACTTACTGTTTCCTTCTGACATCAAGCAAATGCAATGTAATGCAATGCAGTGTTGACCACAGCTTTTCCGGCTACCTGAATTACTGCAGACATGCACTCAGTCCAGATACATTGTTTGTTAGACTGTATTAAACATCTTTGCTTCTTTTTCTGTATCTTGATCTGTGTCAGGATACCTACACAGCCTAAAGCTAAACCTTGTATTCAGGATGTAACAGGCTGTGTATAACATAACATTTTTAGTGCTACAGACCACCAGTGAGGAAGAACTAGGACTTTAGACCCCTATAATGTCCATCCATTCCTAACACCTAAGGTTAGTCTTCCTGAGCAATCTGATGCAAACCTCATGTCAGTTATTACATGCCAATCTTAAAGTTCATATCTGTGAACCTGTAGCAGGCTTATAGCTTTGGTAGTCCAGTATTTAATGAGTTTAGAATACAGCATTCATGGCATCTTATATCAGTACTTTATCCAGTGAATCAAAATTTCTAGACTTTTCCAGTACAAGTAAAGTACTCAATGCACTGGCATTTATATGTCATTACCTGCTCTGTCGGCAATCTAATATGTTCTCACCAGCACAACCCAATAGTCTGGTGATCCGCATAAGTGGCTAAAACATGGCTACATCAATATTTATGAAATCTTTGAGTTCCAACATTTATATTTTATTATTCCTTGTCAGTTTGCAAATACTTTTCCCAGCAGGCATTATCATATATGGTATAAAAATCAGGTGGTTTCTTACTAACATCAGGTATTTAATGTTAAAAAACTGCTTTCCTTTTCCAGAAGGTAAAACATCACACTAGACAATACATTTTCTATCAGCAGATTTACGACCAGGTGCAAAAGACAGACTGTAGCAAAGTTTTTAACTTTTAGAATGCCATTTCCTGCACTTATTCCCATGTTCTTAGTGGGTCTTCTTTGTAGAAATGAACATGCTTAATCCATGCCTTAAGAAGTCATGGTTTGATAAACTGTGTTGGTGTTAGTGAACATGTTCTGTTACAATTCTGTTTTCCAAGTACATGAAAGTGCTGCACTAATTAAACAACAACAACAAAACAACAACAACAACAACAAAAAGTAAATGAATAAGATCACTAAATCCTTATGAGCTTCATGTTCATATGCTTTTAAAGTGCATAAGTGAGGATTAAGTTCTGGACCGAAGGCCTTCAAGGAAAAATAGGATCCTCCCAATCCCAATCTGCACCTGTTACCAAAGGTGTGCCACAGGGATCCATTCTTAACCCCCCTCTCAATATTCATTAACAAAGTTCCTTGTGACCTCCCATATCTCCCAGTTATCCTCTATGGTTATGATCAGGAAACTCTCACACCAGCATTCAATGCCAACTCCATTCGGACTTAGAAGCTCCACCAATGACTCAGAAACCATAAATTACTTCTTAACCCCACCAAGCCCAAAACTATGCTTTTAGGAATTGTACAGAAAATTCACCAAGCACCTGCTTCTTTAACTGTCTTTGACTTACGCCACCATTCCATAGAAACAACCTCCACCATCAAATTTCTGTGATTATGTCTTATTTAGTCACCAAACTTTCATTACCATATAGGCAAAGTGAGAGCCAAAATAAACTCTCTCATCTTCTGGGCCAAAAAGATCTCTGTTTTTCTTTTTCAGCCAGCTACAGTAGCCATTGGCAAAGGAGTTATCCTTTCTCAACTTGAATATGTTTATCCAGTTTTTGCTTCTCCCTTCACAAAAAAACATTTCCACACTCCAAACTATCTCTAACAGCATCTGCCTGTTCATTACAAACTCGCCTCTCTGTGAGAATCACTTTATCACTATATAAAAAGCCAAAATGACTACCCATAAAGCAAGGATCTAACCTACTGTTAGGATCCCAATTCTATAAACTCCTCCAACACCACACATTTACTCCCCTTGTGGCTAAACTTCCTGAAAAACCTTGTCACACAACCTGAGACACTACTCAAAAGCAGCAAAAGCTCTCATTACCCCTAGAACCAAACTCCACAGCACTGCACATGCTCTGTCACACCTGCTCTCATTAGCCCTAGAACCAAACTCCACAGCACTGCACATGCTCTGTCACACCAACTCTCATTACCCCTAGAACCAAACCCCACAGCACTGCACATGCTCTGTCACACCAACTCTCATTACTCTAGAACCAAACTCTACAGCATTGCACATGCTCTGTCACATCAACTCTCAGTACTGTAGAACCAAACTCCACAGCACTGCACATGCTCTGTCACATCAACTCTCATTACTCTAGAACCAAACTCCACAACACCGTACATGCTTTCTTCTCTCAGGCACCTACTCTTTGGCAAGTTCTCCCCATTGACATTAAGGAAATCAACAATTATTCCAAATTCAGAATACAACTCAAAAAGCACTTCTTCATCCAAGCCAAATAGTCTGCTTCAAAACAGACTTTCTGAGTCTCTTCTCCTTTCCTCTCTCAAGATTCACTGAAGGCTGACCCACTTTAGAAAGTAATGTATACATTCTACATTACACTCTGCTTAACTGTAGCTTGTTCAGTCGAATATGTGTATATGTATAGATAGATATAGATAGACACATATACAGATATATCGACATCTGTTTTTTTATGCAACTAGTCTAAACTACTCTGTTATTGCTTTCACTACTGCATTTTTTGTATGTGAAATGTTTTGCATTTGACCCAGGCTGAGCATGAAATTGGTCAGTATTGATAACTACCCTGATAAATAAATAAATAACTAAATAAAAAATAAACTCAGCCTCTGCAAAATAAGGAGTATATGCATATATGTCAACCCAATTATCAAGATTAAAAAAAAAGTAAGATTCTCAGAGCTATCATCTAAAAGGTATTCTGTACTTTTAAACTGTATCAAACTTCTTGTTACAGTTGTAACAGGGAGCTGCTACAGTTTATATAGGTTCATAGGTGTGTAGTAGGCTATAGGCTAATGGCCCTGGGGCCTATGTAAGCCCAACCCATAAAAATCACTAGTATCATGTCAGGAGACGTTAGTTCCCATTGCCTCTATCTAGCAGGGCAGGTGAGGTGATCCCCGGGGTGAATTTTCTATTTCCCATCCACTCGTTAAGATTTCTTTTGAAGAGGGCCAGAGAGGAGTTCTGCTTGATGTGGATGGGGAATCTTTTCCAGAGCATGGGCAGTCTCTTGGTAAGGAACCTATCCTTCTAGCATGTTCTATTTAATGTGGTAACAAGACTGAAGTCCCTGGAGCATGTGGCATGGTGGGATTGGCATTTTTTAGATGTAGCATGTGTAGCAGCTCTGGGTCAGACATGGCTTTGTAGGTTAAGCAGAGATCGCCTCTAAGGAGGCGATATGAGACTGAGTATAGCTGGAGTTTTTTGAGTCTGTCAGTATAAGACATGTGTTAAAGGCCTAGAATCCTCTTGGTGAGGTATTTTTGTGGCCTTCGCAGCTGTTGCACACATGGCACACGTGGACTGCGAAAGCACTTTAGTCCAGTATTGCACTTAAGAACAATTGTTATTTGTTAATCATACCATCCCCTAACACTTTGCACGTGGGACATGTGGCTCCTTTGTTTCATCGTAATTATGCTTTTGTGTGTGTATGTGTGTGTGTGTGTGTGTGTGTGTGTGTGTGTGTGTGTGTGTGTGTGTGTGTGTGTGTGTGTGTGTGTGTGTGTGTGTGTGTGTGTGTGTGTGTGTGTGTATGTGCATGCATAGTTACTCATTAACTTAACTGGAATGTTTTAAAATGTTTATTTACAAAGCTTCAAGTCAGTAATAGTTAATAGAAGCAACACAACTAGTTTCAAATGTAAATAACTCTGGGCAGTACTAATGAGTTCTTTGTTTGGTCATTAATAACATTTATCATTGTAATGCCTTGGGTAGGGCCTTGGCTAGGACTGAAGTGACACACTGACAACAAGCAGTGGATCTTATGAAAGAGATAAATATATTTTTGACCCCTGACATCTCATTCGTACTCTCCACTGATGATTTACTAATAATTCATTCTTGAAAATCTAGCTGACAGTTTTTTTTCCCAAATTGGATTGCTGAGTTTATGGGTTCGACTGCTGAAAAAAATATACCCACGGGTTTTCTGCAAGTTTTGTCTCACTGTCCACATAAATATCAACATTTTTTTACTAAGTTGTGGCAAGAGTTATATTTTGACTTCTTCTTTCGGATTTTTCCCAGTTAGGGGTTGCCACAATGGATCACCTGTCCACTCATGATTGACAGTTGAGTTTTTATGGTGTTGAGTTGCCAGCCCGGCTCCCAACCTTCCAGAGAAGGCATGCACACCTAGGGCCAATTTAGAGTGTCCAATCCACCTATAGCATGTCTTTGGGATCTGGGAGGAAACCGGAGCACCCGGAAGAAACCCACGTGGCCACAGGGAAGACATGCAGACTCCACATAGAAGGCCCCCCAGCCGAGAATCAAACCGGAGAACCTCTTGCTGTGAGGCGGCAACGCTAACCGCTGCACCACCTCGGCCACCCCAAGAGTTATATTTTGACTAAAATCATATAAACCACAAATATATTTAAGCAAATACAGTGAAGACTGGCAGTGGGTTAACAAATATTTAATAAGTAGAACCCTAGTAAAACACTGTTCAAGGGATTTGTTCTAAGCTTCATTTCATCATTTTTGGCTATGTGTTTGAATCCTTAATCACATGAATGATACGTTAAAAGTGACAGCCGTGCAAGTTTCAGTGGCAGAGATTTAACAATAGGTGTGAGAAAGCTGAAAATGTCCCAATATGGCACGATATAGCAATGTCCAAACAGTTTTGTTCTGTATGGCTGAGAAAGTACCTTGCTGTAAGTTCTTCATCCTGTAAGAATTATAATTTAAATGTACAGGAAGTTGTGATGTCTTGTCTGTTTAAAACACTGAATATGCTCAAAGGAGTTGAAGAATCACACTTCACCTCCTACTAATGACTGTTTCCTGAGTTGTGCCATTATCACTGTTTTTGAGAAATGTCGGTCCATTACACTCTATCCCTGATATTTAAAGCATTTTGGAATTAAATGTTACTAATGACCACATTGCATAGGGTACAAAATACCATTTTTCCTCCTTTTTTGGTTTGTCCATCCAGGCAGCATTCACAAGACAATCCTTAGTGTGCTACACTACCATAGCATCACAGAGCACTGAGCTGTGCAATATGGCCGCTCTAAAAAATTATCAAAGTGAAATTAGTAGCCCAAAGGAAAAAAAACACCATGGAATGTAACCTTGTTCTGTCTTCCATAGGGAAATCATTCCCGGTGTGATTTCTAATTGTCTGCTGGCAATGGTTCACTTCTTTTGGGAGATTTCTACCTTTTTCAAGTTGATGTGACAGATGGGTTGGTACATATAACTTTGCATGGTGCTGTTGGGGGGGGGGGGTTGCACCCCTCAAAAAAACAGTTAAGGTTAATTTTTTCACCCTTTCGTGTTTTGGGCATTATGCTCTGG
The DNA here is from genome assembly GCF_019279795.1 of Protopterus annectens. Classification (NCBI taxonomy): domain Eukaryota; kingdom Metazoa; phylum Chordata; order Ceratodontiformes; family Protopteridae; genus Protopterus; species Protopterus annectens. Next base: position 1,280,656,108 of record NC_056746.1, on the reverse strand, counting down.
ATTTTGGAAAATAGTGTTTCATAATAGAACTGTGTAATATGCTTAAATACAATTCTGTATTTATAATGAAGTTTATATTATATATTTAAACATCAATAACACATGAAGTCTAGTAAATGTTACGCAATGTTTTACTCTCTGACTGTCATGTCTAAGCTATGTGTATTTTATATAATCTTTGTGAAATGTCTTAATGGCAGTACTTTTTTCCCTTTATATCTCTATATGCATTTCTTACGTGTTAATGTCTTTGTAATTGTGGATGAGGTCATGGCTGAAAAAGGTCCGTTTCACTTTCCTGGTTAACAAAGTGTATACATCAGTAAGTAAGTAAATAGCAAGTTAGATGCATACATACATAAACAAACAGTTTCTCTGCTGATTTATCAATTCTTTTTTTCAGCAAAACTGTCAATATTCAGGTTGAGTATCACACTTGATATGCAGTAGCAAGCCTGTCCCACTCCAGGTCTCAAGTACTTATCAATGTTCCTCCTTCCCTCCCCAGAAATAATATAATCACAACTGTTATATAAGGGAGTAAGACATTAAGAATACTGAAAAAATAAATAAATAAAAATCTCTTAACAATTAAACACAGATGAGGGACTTGGGTACTTCAGTAGGCATTGACAACAATGTACACGTTAGTCTGAATTTATTTTTATATATTTAATACTGAATTATAATTGATTTTACTTCATGTTTTAATTACTGCAATGGATGATTAAGGGGACCATAGTTCCCATCTTGCATTTTATGCTGTGTTTATTTTTTATGTTTAGTTTTGTTTTAAAATTGAATTTAGTTAATTTTAGTAATTAAAGTGTATGTAGGGGTAAAGGATATATTTCACTACACATAAAGTACTTAAAAGTGTATAAGGCTGACAGATTGTTATTTCAAAAAGAGGATGTGTGAGAGTTTGTTGCTGTTGAGTCTAAATATACTAAAATGTATACATGCCTTATATGAAACACTGATATTTCAGAATGTGTTAATGTGACTTCATAGTCTGATATGTCTGCCAAAATTTAAAACCTGCTTTCTTTACTGCAGTTTGGTTATTGCACATCAGTTTACTTGTATACTCTTTAGTGTTAAATTTGGATTTTTTTCTCTGTGTTATGTTCTTTAAATATGTTCTTGCTTTACTTATTGTGTGTCTTGCTATTCTGTCATAGCAATTGCCTGGTTAACAAAATAAATAAATATGTAAATTGCATTTTTTTTTTTTTTTACTTATGTGGGAGTTTAAGATAGTGTTATGCAGAATTGGGTATTCACTGAAGCCATTTGTGTAAAGTTCTGGTAAAGATTTGCAAATAAATCTTGACCTGTGGATGGGAGATCATAGGTTTACCCCGGGAATCATCTCTGTGTCACTGCTGGACAGAGGCACAACAAACTAATGGGCACAGTATGTTTTCATATAAGGGGTGGTGTAAGCCACAAAATTTGGGCTAGGCTTATAAATGCCTTAGGGCAGATAGCCTAGTATAAACCTATGAACCTATGAATCCAAAACACTACAACAAAGGTGTGAATATTTTACTGTGATTTCCACTTTACTTAGAGTATGGGTTTTCTTTGAAAATAAACAATTACTTTTCCCTTTGCTTTTGCAAGGGACAAGTTCCCACCACACCCACCTACTACTTTAATATGCCAACTCTGAGATTAGACTACATTAAGGAAGAGGGTAAACATAGATTACACAATGAATATTCCTGCTGTCACAGGCATTCTCATACTCTATCCCTCTTCCTTGAGAAAGACTCAAAAGTCACGTGTTAATCAGCAATCAATACATGCATGATGTTACTGACAAATTTGCATTGCATGCCAGTCATCCATCATTTGCATAGCACATCACAGGCATTAGGCTTGTCGATCAGTCTGGCCATGCCCATTCCTGAGCGAAATGGCTGGAGAGCCAGTACAGTACAGCAACACCCATAGCAGTTCTATTAAAGTCAAATATCTGCCTCCCTTCTACAAAACCACACTGATCCATGTGTATCAACTTGGCTAACATCTCTGCCATTCTCTTAGCTAGTTTAGGCCAACACTGCAGTTCAGACTTGCATCTGGCAACTTCTTCCTACCCTCCCATTGATCCGTATCCCTCACAAAGATTATTTGCTTTTCTGTAAATTAAGAATGCTTACAGAACGCAGGTGGTGACAGATGAAAAACAGACCATTTATAGAACCTAGAGTGCTAGAGATGCAGGAGGTGCCCTACCCATAGGCTAAGCTAGTCAACATGTAGCCTAATTTCTTAAAAATGATGTGCTTCATTTCTGCAGTAAAATGTTAAATAACATATTCACCATATGCACCAATGGATTTTTCTTATTTTAATTGCCCTGTTTGTGTGTGTGTGTGTGTGTGTGTGTGTGTGTGTGTGTGTGTGTGTGTGTGTGTGTGTGTGTGTGTGTGTGTGGTGTGTGTGTGTGTGTGTGTGTGTGTGTGTGTGTGTGTGTGTGTGTGTGTGTGTGTGTGTGTGTGTGTGTGTGTGTGTGTGTGTGTGTGTGTAAATAAGACACATCATGATAAGGTAGAAGGGTTGACAATAGGGGAATGTTTCAAATATCCTTCTTTGGTGTGCTGCCCATCCCTGCACCATCATGTACACAGTTATATCCTTGCTTGGGCCATCTTTTTAGACTCGCAGTTTTTAGACTGCTGTATAGGTGCCACAGGTCTTGATTGGTGTGTGTGTGTGTGTTTGTTTGTCTATGAATATGTGTGTGTGTGTCTATGAATATGTGTGTGTGTGTGTGTGTGTGTGTGTGTGTGTGTGTGTGTGTGTGTGTGTGTGTGTGTGTGTGTGTGTGTGTGTGTGTGTGTGTGTGTGTGTGTGTGTGTGTGTGTGTGTGTGTGTGTGTGTGTGTGTGTGTGTGTGTGTGTGTGTGTGTGTGAAGGGTGTATCCTCCAGGTAGAAGCAGTCAGGAAGCAATGATTGTCTTTATACATGGGCAGTGACCACAATCAGTGACCAGCTAGGCAAAGGAAGGGAAGAAGGCATGGAGATATCATGCTTGTTACAGCAGTCATTTTGGGTTATGAGAGGCAACAGTAAAAAAACAGCAAGGGCCCAAGGGCCTCTGCAGTTGACTCGTTTGCTCTGAAGTTAAGCAGATGTCTGAAGCAAAAGCTGCAAGCAGGTCATCTCAGTATTTTTTATTTAATTTGAATTTGTTAGTCAGGTACATGAACTGGTGTAAGGATCATTTTCAGCCATTGCCCAAGTCACAGGCAAAACTAAATTAACATATTAACAATGAACAGAAAGTGTGCATCATAGAATATAGTGTACAACATTTACATATTTTTAAACTATGAAATAATAACATAGACAATAGAATATAGCATAAATGAATATGTGTCTGCAATTTGTCATTCTTGATCAGTGCACTTCCCTGGTAAACAAAATAAATAAAAAATAAAATACATGATAAAAGTTAGCACCTTAGGGTTCTGATGTTTCAGCCTTTAATCCTTATTTCAGAAGGTGCCATTGTAACATAAGGATATATTATACATGTAAAAAGCAAAAGTTTCTAGTAAGAAAAGATCTGCACCTCCTTTAAATTTACTTGAAATAGTACACAACATGGAAAAAAGGAAAGGACAGAGGGCATCTTAACCATTGTAGGGCCACAAAATGTAATTTGAAAAGAAAGTTAGGTGGTAAGTGGTTAGAGGATTAATTATAAGAAGGACGTTAATTTGAGGGCAAGATAGGTAGGAAGAAAAGGCAGGTAGAAGGAAGTATGGTAAGTGGTGTGAGTACAGAGTGTTAGAGAGGGATCATTTAAAGGAAGATTCATGTGGCCAGAGTGTTAGATGGGGACCAGACAAAAGGGTAGAAGGCTGTTAGAATGGCTTATGTATGTAGAGTAAAACTTTTAGTGTATACAGTATTTATAGTCATAGGTTAGTTCACAAGGAGTTTATTAGGTTTATTAAAGTGAACACTTTATGTCTAAAAAGTTTGCACATTCAGTTATGATATTAGCCATCACTGAACCTCATTTTTGTTTATTATCAAATGGGATAAACCTTTTCAGACTTCCTATATCAAGGTGTCAATGACATTTGTATCAGAGTTACTGACTAGGATAAGGCATCCTAGCACTTTCCAACTAGCCCATCTCACCCATAAAGGTACAGTTTGAAATACAAGCAGACAGAACCATGGCTGAGAAGGTGCTCATAACATCACAACTATATGGTGTAAAAACTGGACAAAAATAAGTGGAAATTACCTCTGTCCATGCTAGTTGTAGGAACATTACCTGTATCCATGCCAGGTGTAGGAACTTTCAGGAAACTAGAATCACAATTGCAGGACACAATGAGGTGGTGAGATTTGGATGAATAAACACTATTGCCACACCAGAGCTCAGAAGTAATGAGTCCCAACATTCTGAAGGTGAACTAAAATTCCATTTTCATAGACTGTGTCCAGAGGGCAACAGCCTTGAAAGGCCTTAACAAGCATTTTGTTGATGCCAATGAATTAAATAAGAGTATATGCAGGAAATGGAGACTGTCTGGATTAAACAGATGAATATATATGATTATTCTTTCAGTGTTGTACTTGTTTACTGTTTCACTGATGCAATTTATGTTAAACAATTTGCTCCCATAGTTCCCTGGGTCAAATTAATTGATTCTGAATGATGCTATCAAAAGCTATGAGTTGCTGATGACTTTGTTTATCATATGATGTCACTTCTACATTGTTAAGAGAGACTGCAAACTAGGAGCCATAATCGAAACTCCTAATGATGTGGACATCCTACAAAAGGGCCTCACTGAGACAGATGCCTGGTGTCAAAGCCATGGCCTCAAGCTCAATGCCAAAAAGTGCATTGTCATCCCCTTTGGTAAAAACTCTGTACCCATGAACTACTACATAGGCGGAAGTAAACGAAAGTGTGATAAGAGACCTTGGGACAGAGGTGGACAGAAGTCTCTCCTTTGATAATCACATTGCCACAGTAGTCAGAAAATCCTTCTATGTGGCACACCTCATCACAAAATGTTTCTCGTCCAGGAAAAAAGAGGTAATTGTTCCCCTCTACTCGTCACTCATTAGAACCATTATAGAGTACAATGCCCCTTTTGGTATGTACCTCACAAGACATGACAACTGCAAAGACTGCAGAAATACCTCACAAAGAGGATTACCGGCCTCAAACAGATGCCCTATGCAGACTGTCTCAAAAATCTCCAGCTTTACTCTGTCGCATATCGCCTACTCAGAGGCGATCTCTGCCTCACATGCAAAGCTATGTCAAACCCAGAGCTGTTGGACATGCTCCACTTAAAGAAACCCCAGTCCATCCAAGCTACACGCTCTAGGGACCTAAACCTTGTCACCATAATAAACAGAACATGCTGGAGGGATAGATTCCTGTCCCAGAGACTTCCCATACTCTGGAACAAACTACCTATCTATGTCAAATAGAGCTCCTCATTACACTCTTCAAGAAAAATCTTGATGACTGTATGGGAAATAGGAAATTCACCCCGGGGATCACATCTGTGGCTCTGCTCGACAGTGGCACAGGAAAATAATTTTCTTGGGTTTATATAGGCCCTAGGGCCAATAGCCTAGTACCTACCTATAAACCTATAAACCTATCACCTACCCTTATTTATGCAAGACAGTCCCTATTTGGATAGTTGTATCCTGCATAAAAAGTGCTATTAGGACAAAAAACATTCCTTATATTTCCTATAGTAGTTGCTTAAAGCAACTCTTCTGTATTTAAAATATATTAATATTGCATGAAAAAATCAGAAACAATAAAAATATTACAAGTAGAAGCTTTTATTTTGTCAGAAATACAACACAGTCCTTTGCACACTGATTGTGAGTTTTGCAAAATGTTTTTTTTTTCTGTAAAAAATGGCTCCCTTACAAATGCCTGATGTGAAATTGCTTGAGTATCAATAGCCTACAGAAAAAAGATGACTGGGGGCTTTAGGATTAAGAATTGGTATAATGGTATAATAATTAAGGTGGTTACCTCATAGACACAAGGTACAGGATTTGATTCTCACCTTTGAAAGAAATTGCCTAGGCTTAAAATGGCCCACAAGAGCAGCTAGCCTAGCCTAGTACTTAACCTATATTTATAAACATTTCTTGAAATGCAACAGTTAATTGAGTACAATTAAAATGTTAGAAATAGTTCAGATTTCATGTTCATAAGGATATTGGGGGCAGAATGTGACATAATAGTTAAAGTGCCTACCTCACATACACAAGGTGATTCTCATGAAAGGAAACTTGACTAGGCTTAAAATGGCTCACAATGGCAGTTAGCCTTACTTACCTATGAAAGCCAGACACTTTTTTCCATAGGAGTCATTGCTGGTGTTGTTTCTAAGTGTGTGTGTCCACAATAATTCACTTTAGGGAGATTTCTCATTTCAAGTTGGGTCAATCATAGAGTTGGTTGGTATATATAAGTTTAGGGGGTGGAGGGTCTTGCCCCCCCCTGGAAAAAACAATAAAAGGAGTTTTCACCTTTTTGCATTTTGGCCATTTTTTTTCCCTTTGGGGACGTCAATTTTCAGGAAGTTGGCATTTCATAGTAGAACCATAAAAAATATCCCACTTTGGGCATTTAAAAAGGTGGCAGCCCTAGGTTATGGTGAACAGATGTTTCCCCTTATTTGTTCAATAAGCATATTGCTTGCAGATTGCATATATATTGAATTTGTTTATGAATGGAATATTAATGTGGTGTTTGTTTTGTAAGGATTGTTGTTGCTTATATTTTATTTATTTAGTGAATTACAGTCTATTGTCACTACAGACCAGTTAAGACTAGTCATGATGTTAATTAATATAACTATACACAAAAGCTGCGCAGAATTGGAATGGATTAGTCAAATGACAGGCTGCCTTAGCTTCCCACTATAATATTTTGAAAATAGAGTACTTGAAAATATTTAATCTTCGTAAGCTCCAATACTTAACAGTGATTCACTGCTGAAAAACACCAAAAGTGTGTGTGTGTGTGTGTGTGTGTGTGTGTGTGTGTGTGTGTGTGTGTGTGTGTGTGTGTGTGTGTGTGTGTGTATATGTGGGTCATTGGAAGTATGTTTCACTTGTTTTAGTGCTCAGCGCTTTCATCTCATACATTTCATAAAGTCTTCATCAGGAGATTTAAAATCACCTCAATTAACCCTTAAATACAAGTCAGTAAAAATCATGTGACATATGCAACCAATAAAAAATACTGTCTTCTTGTCTATTAAAATTCTACCATTGTATAAAAAATCATGTAACAATTCTGGGTGCACTGCAGTAGCTTGAGTCCCAAACAGTTAGAAACCACAGAGTCAAAGCCAGGGACTCAAGCACCTTATTGTAGCTTGTTTAGGCCGCTGGTCACTGTTCATACCCAAACTCAAATGTGAGTTTGGGAAAGGAGCCGTGAGGAGAGAAAGCACTGCTTACACTCAAACTTGAATATTAGTTCAGGCAATCAGCTGGGTGAAGGGAGCAGGGTGGGATAGAATTATGGAGCAGGAGGGGGGTTAGGATTAGAGAGCAGCAAAGGGGGTTAGGATGAGGGAGAGGCAGAGGGGGTTAGGATTAAGGAGTGACAAGGGGATTTTAGGGTTAGGGAGTAGGAAGGGAGTTTTATAGTTAGATCATGATCATGGAATTTGGGTTTAGGGAAGGGGTTGGAGTTTTAGGTTTAGGGATCAATTGGGGACTTTAGGGTTACAGAGGGTGAGTGGAGGTTTAGGGTTAAGGACCAAGGAATTGGGCTGGGAACTGGGCAGGAGTTTTAGGTTTAGTGTTTAGGTGCTGGCAGGGTTATGTAATGCATAGGATTGCATTTTGGGAGGGCTATGCAGAAATGGAAGTTTGGGCTCATGGGAGTCCAAGCACTTGCTTTTTCAAGCAAGTGATGGCAAGCCGCTGTGTTAAGAGCCACTAAAATACTAATACATTGCAATATTTACATCTTAGTGTTTGTTACTCACCAGCTTCAATCTATATTTACATCTTAGCTTTTGTTCAAACCTGGAGTTACACCTGTATTAAACCATAGGTGCCATTCCGTCCATTTTTTATTTAGCAAAAATCTCAAATCACACACTTTCTCATTGGAAGAACATGGGGTCCAACCCTCCTCCAAAAAATAAACTTATTGAAAGTTGTGAAAGCTGCCAGCCTAGATAGATAGAATTTTGTAAATAATTATGTCATTTGTAAATATTAATGTAATCCACAGGCTTGTTCCACAAATGTAAAGAGAACTATATGTTAGGATTAAACTATATGTTGTACTGAGCTTCAAAAATGTAACCACAGTGCACCCTGCTGGAAGAAAGCCGATAAAATAAAGCATTTTATGACTGTTGGATCTCAAGCTCCGAGACAGGATGTCTGGACTAAGGAATTCTTTCTCTTGTCTTAGGACAAGAGTTAATTACTAGATTTTACATGTAAAATGTTTTATATTGATGTGGCTTCCTGCAGGTGCAGATTACAAAGAGAAATATAAATGTTAAGTTTCTGTTAGCCTGGGAAACTAAATCAGAACTGTTAAAAATGATGTAATGTGAAATGACTCAGCAGTACTGTGTTATCAATTTAAGACTTTCTCAGAGAGAAAAGATAGAGCATTTTGGATTCTGTCTGAACCTGAACACATCAACTCACCAGCACTCTGCCTTTGCTCTGTAGGTAAGATATTTATTTAGAACAGTGATTTCTCTTAGAGATAGAAGTAGCCAGATTAGTCTATCTGTTTTCTATATTTATGTCAGACTATTCTACAGTATTATTTTAAAGTATTTTCCTTTGATTTCTGAACTCTGTAATGTCATTGTGTTAAAGTAATAAGTATTGTCTTGTGTTTTTATTATTTATTATTAAATATTTTTAAACCTTTCAACTGTGGCTGTTTTGTGTAGAGATAATTTAAGCTCTAGAGTACTTGAGTGTATTTAGTGATACTGCACTAAGCCACTCCAGAATATCCTTAGCCATGGGTTACACTTACTATTTGGATAACAGTAATACTGTGCAGTGAAATTGGTCACCCTTTGGGAAGGGCCTTATAGTAGCTGATATTAGTAGTTGGTGGCAATGATTTCTACCTTATAGTCTAGAGAGAAGGAGGCATAGCTTGACAACCTTTGCCAGCCTTCCCCAGGAATGTCTGTGCATTTGTATATAACTCATATCTCATAGTGTGTGTGTGTGTGTGTGTGTGTGTGTGTGTGTGTGTGTGTGTGTGTGTGTGTGTGTGTGTGTGTGTGTGTGTGTGTGTGTCAGCTACTTGGGCAGGGACATGAAGCACTGGCTGGACAGAGAGGGTGCTGGAGGTTTTAGCTTGACCACTAGGCTGAAGTTTGTACCCTATAGCTGTGCCAGTGGGGAGTCTTATTGGGGATCTGGAGAGAAAGGGAGAAACCAGCCCCAGGCTGACTGTGATCTCTGTGCGTGCTTAAGGGAAATTGTACTTTACTGTGTGTGTACTTATTATCCTTCCCAATGTACATGCCCCTCACTGGTGCTAGTGGTGAGGATTAAGGCTCCTTGATTACTGGACCAGTGCACAGGCATCACATATTAACTGGTGGTGGTGGGATATCCACATCAAATATTAATTGTTTGATAGTGGTGAGTTAGCCACATCACATACTAATTGGCTTGTAGTGGTGTGGGTAGTGAATTCCTGTAGCTTGTGTACAGTGATCACTGAAGGTGTTTTTGTACTCTAAATCAGCCATGCAGTGAATATTCAGAGTTCAGATCACAATTGTTTTATTCCTTTTGTTAGCTTAGTTAGTCAGGGAGAGCAGGCAAGCATATCAGCAGAGGAGTATGGAAAGCTGACAAGGACCCAGCTGGCTGATATGTGCCAGGCTAGGGGACTGGTGCATGGAAACCTGACTAAGGCAGACCTGATTGCAGCTTTGGTCTCAGCTGCATCAGAAAACAGCAATCAGGAGAATGATCAGACTGGCCGTGGAGATGTACAACACTCAGAGAACGGACAGTTCAACCTTTCTTCAGAGGACTTAAAAATCCATCTGGAGCTAAAGGGACTTGAGTTGGAGGCCAGGCATTTGGAAATGGAAGCTGTGGAGAAGGAGACTCAGAGGCAGCGCATAAAGGAGATGCTGACTCTTTGCCAGAGTCATGGAGGTAATGGGGAAGAGAGTAACCGGACCCAAGAAGCACAAACGGTCAGTAAATTTCTTCTGCAGTTTACAGAGGGGGATACTTTTGATACTTTCATTCGTGTTTGAGAGGGTATGTAAACAGTATGATGTTGACCAATGGCTCTGGGTATGGTTCCTGACCCCCCCTTACTCCATGGTAAAGTTGTAAATGTACCTTCCAAATTATCTGACATTGACCGTTTTAACTGTAATGCTGTAAATAAGTGTTTGTTAAGCTAACACCTGGAACTTATAGGAAAATGTTATGTGAGCATAGATGCAAAGCAGATGAAAGTGTGTGTGACTATGTTGCTGAACTGAGCACTTATTTTCATAGGTGGGTGAGTGGATGTCAGGTCACCACTTTTGAAAGACTGGTAGACCTTTTGGTGATGGAACAAGCCCATAGCACTTTACCTGAGGACATGAGGATCTGGTTAGCTAATAGGCAATGTGCTACTTCAGATGAGTTGGGGGAGAAGGGAGACCTATACCTAGTAAGCAGAGCATCCCTGCATAGGAAAGGGACCCTTAGTACTGCTCATGGGTCGAAAGGAACCCATGGTGGGCAGCCCAGACTGCCTCAACAAAATCTGACAGTAGAAGGGGAAGCCACTAGTCCAGGTACACATCCAGGACCTAGGGTTAAATCTTTTGAATGCAACCAGTGGGGCCGTGTGGCATATAGATATCCACAGAGGCAATGTGGGGAACAAAAGGTGAGGGAGCCAGTAAGTGGGAAAGACAAAATGCCAACAGTAGATTGTCTTGAGACAGCATGGGTACCAAACTACCATCCTGCAGATGTCCTGATAGGGAAGGATTTAGATAAGGCAGTACCATGTGTTAATGCAGGTACACGCAGTCAGGCTTGGAGACAAGTATGTGGGTCTGGTAGCCTGGGGGAAACCCAGACAGACCACATACTTGCAGCTAGGACTGGTGAGGTGGTTACTTCAGGGATGGAGCTACCCTATAGCATTGAGACTGAATTGTGAGGCACAGCTGCTTCTGAGTACTGATGGTCCCTTGGACAGAGTGACTGCAAAGGTAGAGGTGAGTAGTAGTACCCAGGCTGACAGTGAGGCACCACTGTCAGAGGATACCAGATTTCCTGTGGAAGGGGAGCTGGGAAGGGTTACTAACAGAGAGTTGAGACAGGCTCAGCTCTCAGACCCTATGTTGCAAGGCCTGAGGCAGGTAGCTAGTGAGGCACCTGATTCTCAAGGGAAGGGAGATTCTGTATACTGGGAAAAAGGGTAACTGTATAGAGAGTGGACCCCTGAGGGAGGGCTAGAAGGTGAGAGAATACAGCAGTTGGTACTGCCTACAGCCTACTGTCTGGCACTTCTAGCCTTAGCCCATGATCTTCCCTTAGCAGGTCATATGGGCATAAAACATACAAAGAGACATATTATGCAGAACTTTTATTGGCCTGGGATTTCCAGAGATGTAACAGGTTACTAAAGGCAGGCAAGGCAGGCGACAAGGTGAGAACTCCTTTGATGCCTTTGCCTGTGATTGAGGAGCCATTTCAGAGGGTAGCTATGGATATTGTGGGGCCTCTGAGTACTCCAAGTTCTACAGGGGAAAAGTATATCCTAGTGGTAGTAGACTATGCTACAAGATACCCTGAGGCAGTGGCTTTGTCCTCCATTGAGCCAGAATAGGTATCAAATGCTTTGCTAGAGATTTTCATCAGGGTAGGTTTCCCAAAAGAAATACTGACCGACAGAGGTGTCAATTTCATGTCAGACCTGCTGGCTTGTCTGTGGAAGTACTGAAGGGTGAAGCACTTGAAGACCACCTCTACCATCTCCAGACTAATGGTCTTGTTGATAGGTTAAACTCTACAATCAAGTCCTTGCTACGGGCATTTGCAGACCAGTTTAAGAGGGAGTGACAAATATTTGCCCCATCTCTTGTTTGCTTACAGAGAGGTTCCCAAGGAATCCACATTTTTTTCACCTTTTGAGTTGTTGTATGGGGATAGGGTGAGGGTGCCTCTAAATTTAATTTGTGATGAGTGGGAAGGTGAGTGTGAATCTCACAAGGAGTCTGTTGTGACATATGTCCTAAACCTCAGGACAAGGCTCAGGGAACTCGTGGGCTTGGCCCAGGAGAAACTGGCAGAAGACCAACAACAGAAAAAGGTTTGATATGACAGGACTGTTTGAGCTAGAGAATATGTTGTAGGGGAGCAGGTAATGGTTCTCATTCCTGTCAGACACAACAAGCTGCAAGCAGCTTGGGAGGGGACCCTACAATGTGGTAAGAAAGGTAAGTGATGTTAACTACATGGTGGATTAATTACTGGGCCAGTGCACGGGTGTAACAAAAGTATATAGATTATGTTTGCATAAATCATTATTCATTTGGTTTATTTTTTATGGCATAAGCTTGATCATATACTCTCTTTGTCAATTTGCTTGCTTTTCTCCACACTTAATATGATGCATAGTATACCATTTAAATTACATGGGTAACCAGCCTTTTTATTTATGCTCACCTCTAAGTGTAACAAATGCAAAGTGGGGACATCATATATCTACATCAGGAACAGAAACCACACTTGTGTCCTCCTTGTTTTTGTGATATGCAGGAAACTCACGTTTGCCTTTTGTAATGTATTTTGTTGCATGTCCTTTAAATTTGTAGACTTTTTTTCTTCTACTACTTTGTAAGCATTAATATCTCCTTGTAAAATCTTCCAGATTGTTTTAATAATTTGTTTTGTTTCTTGTGCATCCATACTATAATCTGGAACTTTCTGCACAAGATGAGAGATGTGAGTTTGGTGTACAGATTACTTTCTAGCAACACTGGATGCAAATGACCTCTGCACAGCCATTCACACAGGCATGAGGGATGTAGATGATGAAAAACTATTTACTGATCACAAAAAGCATATTACTGTTGGACAGACTGACATGGTGTGTAACATGTTAAAGATTTAATTTCTTTGTTTTTGATAGTGCATAATATCAACAGAAAAATGGAGTGGCCATGGGTGTGTCTGTTGCACATGCCTTTGCAAACATTGTGTAAAGTAAGTGGGAAATCACATTTAATATTTGTTTCCATAGCCTAAACAGACTGGTATAGAATGAGCAACTTATTGACAGCATATTTATTATTTGGTCAGGCGCACAAACCAGTTGAATGATTTTCTTGCTTGTATTAATGCTACCAGAGATTTCTTAGTGTTTACAGCAAAGTATTATGGGACATAAGTAAAGTTCCTTTTTACTAAAGGTGAACACTGAACAAGGAAACGCAAGAGTCTAGAATATATAGAAATGAATCATTAGTACATATATGTTTAAATGAAATTAGTACATACAGTTCTTAAAAAAGAATGTTATCAAGGGCAAGAAATTAGAATGTCTAAGGCAGTGTAAGAAGGCACTATTTTGAAGAGGAGATCAGCATTAGGAACATTTTTGTTTCACTGAGAGAGGATACACATCATGTAGTGTGAACAAAAGTGTTAGTGTTACAGAGAAATGAGAGGTTTGCGTGAATATTACAAGGCCAAATAACTATATTTTTGTTGCATGTTCTTTAAATGAGAAGCCTTTGGGTAAGTATCAGGCAGGCAGAAAATATGCCCTAGTGTTAGAATGTAGTGCTGATGGACCAGAAATAAAATCAATTATGAAGACAAGCTGGAAGATGTTAATGTTTACAAAGTAGTAGGAGAAAATCCTGTTTTTGTACAAAATATCCAGACTGTTAAATGGCATACTAGGAAACACATTTAAGAATGACAAACCTGATTTTCCTGAATAACAGAAAGAAAAGTGCATAGTTACTGTGAAGACAGGTGAAGGCTGTCAGCCAAGCCAGATATAATTTTGTAGATAATTCTGTCATTTGTAAATACTAATATAAGCCACAGGATTGTTCTTTTAAATGGGAAAATGGTGTTAAATCTGGAACTGCAAACATGTAACAACAGTGCACTCTGCTGTAACAAAGCTGATAAGTCAATTCTTTGATGTCACAACTCGGAGCCGAGATGTCTAGATAACGGCATAGTGCCTATTGTTTTGAGGCTAAATTTAATGGCTAGAATTTGCATGTATAATGTATTTTATTACTCTGGTTCCTGACCAGCTACAAGATCAAAAGGGCTATTAACCTCTGAGAGTCTGTTAGCCTAGAAATCAGAAATAAATTATGTAATCTGAAATTAATCAGTGGTACTGTGTTATCAATTTAAGGACAGAAAGAATGAGAGCATTTGAGTATTTGTCTTGAGAACATCCAACTAACCACTCTGCCTGTGTCTGCATGTAAGTAGGATTTTAGAACTGTGTTTTCTCTTAGATGTTGCTAGGAAATAGGAAGATTAGACTAGTTTATTTTTTTGTGATGTCAGAACTTTTCTACTGTATTATTTTAAGTATTTCTCTGTGATCTCTGAACTCTTAACTGGCACTATGTAGTAAAATGTATTGTCTTGTGCTTTTATTATTTATTATTAAATATTTTTAAACCTTTTAATGGTGGCTGTTTTGTGTAGAGATAATTTAAGCTGTAAGAGTAAATTGCATGTATATAGTGATACTGTACCAAGCCACTCCAAATAAGTCTTGACAGTTTGGTTGCACTTACCATTTGGATAATAATATTGCACAGTATAATTGGACACCCTTTCATAAGGGCCTTTGAGTAGATGATAAATATTAGCTGGGTGGTAGCAATGATTTCTACTGTATAGTCTGGGTAAAAGGGGCACAGCTGGAGAACCTGTGCCAGCCTTCCACAGGAGTGTCTGAGTGGTTGTATAAACTTTTATCTCAAAGTGTGTGTGTGTGTCAGCTACTTGGGCAGGGACACAAAGCACTGGTTGGACATAGAGGATGCTGGAGGTTTTAGCTTGCCCACTAGGCTGAGATCTGTACCCTATAGCTGTGCCAGTGGGGAATCTTATTGGGGACCTGGAGAGAAAGGGAGAAACCAGCCCCCGACTGACTGTGATCTCTGTGTGGTCTTAAGGGAAATTGTACTTTACTGTGTGTGTATTTATTATCTTTTCCATATATGGACGCCCCTCACTGGTGTTAGTGGTGAGGATTGAGGCTCCTTGATTGCTGGGCAAGTGCACAGGCATCACAGTTGCAACTGTGTTTTTGCTTAGTTTAAATACATTAATGATTGTCCTAGTGTGAATCTGTGACATATGCAAAGACTTGCTACATGCAATTCAAGCAGTATAGTGATAACTGTGCATCATTTTATGTGGTGAAAACAACACATATATTGGCAGAGAGAATTTATGAGCATGTTTATGTCATAAAAATAAACCAAATGAATAATACTTTATGTGAACACTCCAAGATTTACTATAATT
This sequence comes from Protopterus annectens, assembly GCF_019279795.1. Classification (NCBI taxonomy): domain Eukaryota; kingdom Metazoa; phylum Chordata; order Ceratodontiformes; family Protopteridae; genus Protopterus; species Protopterus annectens. Next base: position 1,280,640,529 of record NC_056746.1, on the reverse strand, counting down.
TCAAAAAAGTTTTTTTTTGGGGGGGGGGTTGGACTATGTGACCCCAGGGGTGTAGCTAGGTAAACTCTTTATACTCTGTTGTGCACAATATTCTATACATTACTTAGAGAAATCATAGCTTTTTTAGGCCATACTATGTTCACAACTGTATAAATTAATGCCCCCAATATGAGATTCATAGGCCATTGGTTCTGCCTAAATTCTGCAATGCCACAGTTGGCCACTAGCGTCTAGTGTCTGCAGCCTACGAGATCAGAAGGACCATCCAGGTACCTCGAGATTCTTCCCATCCACTTGCTGGTGAGGGACGAAGAGAGTCAATGAGGGACTGAAAACCTCCTCTGGGGATGATCCTGTCCCTGAGAGATTAGCTAACAGGTGTGGCTGAGTCCTCTCCATCAGTCCTATTTATTTTGGGAGGTTCATTTCTGAGGTCTCGCATGTGGTAGTCCTGATGTTTTTTTTTCAGGCACAGATGGTCATTAAGTTTCCGTTGGACATGGCTTTATACTGCAGGCACAGACACAGATATATGGTGGTATTGCGGGCTGTTGGAGCTGCTTTTTCTTGCTTTGGGCAGCATATGGCAGTTTTTTGGCCTTTTGGTGTCCCTCAGGGTCTCTGGGTGGTACTTCCAGTTGCTGCAGTTGTGTGGGGTGGGTCATGCGGTAAAGGGGATTGTGAAGACTGTCAAAGATCCCTGGATGATGAGGTGAATCCCAAGAAATCCCTTCCCCATCCTAGATAAATGTTTTTTCAACCACTTTGGCTCTATATAAATGTTTTTCTTAACCATCTAACCACTACTGCCATTTCGTTAATTACTAATCAGCTACTTACAGGTCCCCAGTTACCACCTATGTTTTAATGTAGATAATGAAACCTAAGGATGAATTGTTAGGGCACTTTACTTTTTTGCCAGGCCATGGCACTGGCACTGTCTTGGTTGTCTGTTTCTATGAGGCCCTGGGCAAGGATGTTTGTTTTTGGCATGAGGCTTGAGGGTGCAGTTCATCCATCTCAGAGTGGGTCTGGGCGCCCAGTTTGCAGTCATCTGTAAACTTGGTCGACCTCTATCCTTCCGTGTTGGCCTGTACTGAGGATATATACCGGTCAATTAGAGTCTCCCACTAGTCTGCCTGGGACTCCACTGGTTCTAACCATGTGTTTCTGGTCCTTGAGCCAATTTGCCCAATCCACCTAGTGACATAGGTCCTTATCCATATTGCAATCAGCTTTATCTATAATGCCCAAGTGGGGTATTGTATCAAGCTGTCTGGTCCAGTATTAGGGGTATGTGGTATTATGCTTGTGGCTTTTTCATGGCCCAGGTGTGCTGGTAGTAAGACCAACAAGTCAGGAAAGGCAGTAAGGATTCAAAAACCAGGTTCCCTAACTGCATGTTTCCCTAACAAAAGCCGAACCTTTAGTGTTTTGAGGTTTTGGATGATCCCTTTCTCTTTATTTAGCCAGGTCCATGATCCTTGTCAGGCTTTTGCAGACCAGGCTAGTCAGGCTTTCTTCAGAGGGACTTGAGATGAGGATCACTCCACCTTTGACCTTCTCCACTGTTGGTGTATCCTGCTGTGTGCTGAGTTTGAGACTTAGTGGCTTTAATTTGACTTTAGTTTTGGTTGAGTTCATGTGTGTTTGATGCTTGATGGAGCATTGCTGCTGCGTTTTGTCTTTGCTTTGCTGGCTTTTTGCTTTGCATCTGAGATGCCAGGGAGGCAGCTGGATGTAGATGAGCAGATGTGTTGGGGGAGGTTTTTGGGCCTTTGGTGGGGGCTGCAGGATGTTGGCAATATCTGTGGGTCCGGGTGGTGTATTGTATGTATTTTTTGGTCATTTGGAGATCATTTTTTTTACATCTGGAATTAATTACCCAACATTCCAAAGCCTTGTGATTATCCTGCCATTATGGTGCAATTTCCTCCTCCTGATTGGCCTTAGACAATTTTTTGTGTTTCATAATTTTTGCTAATACTGATCAGGTTTTTGCCTTTTTTTCAGTGATGCCTTCCCTTTTTCCTTTTTCCTTATCATTTATTAGCTGTTTCTTTTTGTATATTTGGTGACATGGCGGGGGGTTTTGGAGTCTTGTGGGTCTTTGGGATTTGGGATTGGCATTTGGTTTTATTTTATTATGGATTTTCCATGATCCATGATTAGAAGGTGTTTATAAGTGTGTTTATAAAGGATTTACAGGGGATTCTTTGCCCGGGGCCATATGGGGGAACTGAGAGGTGACCTGAGTTTTTGTGAGTGAGTTTTTAGCTTTTTCTGGTTTTTTTCTGTGTGGGGATGTGGCGGGGTGGATGGATGTGAATATCCAGTGAGATTAGTTTATGGTCTGATCTTACCAGTGAGGGATACAGTGAGGAGTCCCCTTCCTGGTGAGAGTGGTGATGTATGTTTCCTTGACCCTCTGTGTTTGTGTGAGTTGTTGGTTTGAAGCATTATTTGATTATAGATTTGGAAGTTATAATTTTGGGGTTGTTTTGGCTAGGGTATGGAGCTCCAGAATGATGTTAGTCTCTTGAAGTCGGGCCTTATAATTTTGTTTGGTTTCTGTGGATATTTTAGTTTTTTTTCAGGAAGGCAGGGTGGGGGTCCTGGTTTGAGAGGGTGGTGAGTATATTCTCTGATGCAGGAAGGCAGTTTTTAGTTAATTAAGTTATGTCTTGCGATTTGATATTCTCTGATGATACCAACCACCAACGGGGGGGTGAGGATGTTGATATTTTTTGATACCCTCCTTTCTCCCCTTTTGGCAGCGTAAAAGCATTAAAGTTATGGTATGAGGTGAGAGTAGTATAACCTCGGGAGCCCTGAACCAGGTTTCGTCTGAACAGGTTTTGCTTACAATGCAGATATCAATGTTCTTGAGAGTTTAGAAAAAGCGTGAGCTTCTTTTGGATTATCACTACATCTGAGTTTAGTTTCTTATCCTTTCTATCTATCATGGTGGTGTGGGTTTGGTTTTTTTTTCTTTTGAGCCTAAAAAAAAAAAGCAGGGGGGGTAGCCAGCCAAGCCAGGCTCTAGAAAGCCCAGGGTGACAGGTGAGTCAGCCTTAGCGCAATCGCATTGTCGAGCATATCATCCCAAGCTGACAGGCATTTGATCCCTCCCCTTTGAACCAGTACTCATCTCAAAGCCATTTGTTGAAATTGATCATCTTGTCTTCATATTGTGGCATCATTCTTGGTGAGGGTAAGATGCTACTCAAGGTCAGGGTCATACCGCATGGGCTACATGCCATGCTACTCTATGTCTCTTATGTCATGTGGGTATCGTCAGGAGGTCATTTCACACAGGCATGGACAATGACTGAGCCATATGACCTTGTTTTGAGTTGCCTGAGAGTGACCTTTGTGTTGTGTGGTGCAGATCCCTCCCCCTTGCTCTGCTCACACTGACCTCTCCCTTGTTTAGCCGGACGCCAGCGGACTCTGTGCCTAGAGTATAGAGTCACCTATTACAAGTGTATCAGGTGTGTGTTGTTTAGTCTTGACTGCTGTGCAGCACACTGGCTGTGTGAGTGTGTTGTGTGTGTTGTTTTTTTTTTGCGGCTGCTTGGGTGTCTGCTTGTCTGCTCTTGTGCTTGCTGCTCGCAGATCTTATTTTAGAGCTCCGAAAGGTGTTATTGCAGAAATATCTTTTAATGGTTTTAGAGGGAAAGTGATGCAAACATTTGTTAAGTGCTTGGCAAGGGGACATTTCCATTTTTTAACTGACAGGTGGGTTGGGGGCAGCAGTAAAGAGCATACAAGTATGAAATTATATTCTTTGGCTGCGTCAGTTTGTGACACTGACAAAGAATCAAGGGTTTAAGATTTTGCTATATTAAAAAATAGAATGAGAGAGAAAAGGAATGGCGGTTTTGGCTTAATTACATTGTTGCTGTAGGTTTGGTTGATAGTGCCAGTATTAAATCTGTTTTGAAGTTGGCAGCTCAGAGGTCAGGGGCTAAAAAACACTATGATACAAATATTAAAATGCATTAGAATTTTTATACGCTTTTTAGGTAGCTATAAAATTTTACTAGATAATTGCATTGTTTTCATTGAGTGTTTATGTCACATGGTTTACCGACTTGCATTTAATGGTTAATAAAGGTGATTTTATATGCTCAGATGAAGTCTTTGTGAACTGCATGAGATGAAGGAATACTTAACATTAAAATCATTTTTAATTATTTCAAGTGACTCTTTTGGGTGTTTTTCAGCAGTGAGTTTGTGCTTTTAAACAGCAGCACCATCCAAGTGTTTTGTTATGACTTAACAATGATTGTTCGAGGCTTTGATGAGCTCAGTAAAGTAAAGTTAGTACCACCTTTATAAAAAAAAAAATCACACTGAAAGTATCTAAACATAGCAACACATGTACAGTGAATCTTGATGTGAATAGCACAAGATACAGCATGCAATACAATAACTAATGAGGGACTGGGGGGGTTACGAGTTTTCATAGCTGAATAACTGTGGCCAGTCTTCAGCTGGAGGGAATGAACTTGTACATGAAGAGGAAGATAAAACTATTATATGCGTGGTTTGGCATTAGAAGCGGAAGAGTTTACTAAAGTAGAATGGAGAGAGTCAGCATCTGGAGTCCCAGTAGCACAATGTTTACAGAAGGCATTTCTAACAGTCTAAGTAGAAATGATATTTAATTTAAGAATTTCTCACTTTGTCTTGCTTTGCTTCTTGTGTTACCTATAAGGGTTCAGCTCCTTTCATGACCAAACCAATTCCTTCTTAATTTATGCATTTGCTTTATCAACTACTTTTATTTTTCTCTGTCTTTCACCTTCACTTTACCTTGTAAATGTTAACATTCTTCGATAACCCTAGAGGACATCATACTCCAGTTGATTTAATTTTGTGCCTCATTGATAGAATTGTTCCTTCTGTTATTCATTTACTCACACATTCATTTTCTGACAACTGCTTTATCATATTCTGGGTTTTGGAGGAGATTGAGCCTAATCTGGCAAGTAACATGAGTAAGGGAAATAACCAGTTCTTTATGGGATGTGGTCCTTTCTTAGGATACATGCAGATCTTTATAGTCACTTTAGAGGATCACCATTTCATCTTTCAGTGTGTGTGTATATAATGTGAAGGGAACCAGGCACCCTGGCAAAAACTCATATGTGCACAGGAAAAGCATAAAGGGTTCATAAAGAAGGTATCCTGACCTGGATACAAAAGTCTTTCTGTTAAAATGCTGAGTACTAGCATTCCCAAAAAAGATAAAAATAAAATACATCACCTTTAAACCTGTTTTTTTGCACCTCCTGATGTGTGTGTGTGGGGGGGGGCAAGACCCCCCAAACTTAACATATACCAACTCCAAGAATACCATATATCAGAGAAAAGGGAATATTCTAAGAAATGGTAATCTTGGATGCAATACATGCAGGTCTGGATTTTAAATCCTTCAGACACCGCATTCCAAGGCTCAGCATTGCAAGTCCTGACATTTTAAACTGTTACTGAACCAAGCAGAAGAAGGCAGTAATGTTAACCACTATAACACTGTCCCTTTGGCCTATTGTATACTGTAGCCCATTAATGTCCCACCCATGATTGACAGTGATGTTAAGCACTATAACAGTGTCTCTTCAGCCTACTGTGTACTAGCCCATTAATGTCCCACCCATGATTGACATTTTGCATTGTCTCATTGACCGTAACAGTATCTAGGTCTTCTTCTTACATCAGACAAACTAGCTAAGGGGTTTCTTACTCAGCATATGACCATTTCTTGATGTTTCTTTTAAACTCTGGAACATTCATTATTGCTCTTGACTTCTAAAGGATCTTTCCACTCACTTTGGGTGTCAAAGGGTGTACTGTTCACCAGTTTTGTTGTGTGATTTCATGGTAGCAGGGTGCAGCTGAAGAGGAAGAAGTTACTAACGAGGTTATATGCAGCAGCATGGAGGAGAGAGTGCTCATATCAGATGTGCAGTCCTATGTACAAAGAACTGTTAACCCGTCAGTGTTTTCTAGTTGGGGGGTGAGATGCAGATCAGCTGCATGACATTAAAATAGAAGGGGAGGGGGCAAGCATAACTGTTAAGGATAAGGGATGGGGAGCATAATAAGGAGATGCAGAATTCAGGCAGGATCAGTAGGTATTTGTTTTAACTCCATAAACATACTTATCTGACCATATCTCAAAAGAAAGTTAACATTTGCAAATGTATTTCCTTCTGGGTGTGATTTCCGAAGCCATGGCAGGCTGATTTCTGGCTGCAGTCTAATCAAGATACAACTTTACTACTGTTGCAACTTCTGCCAAAAAAAGCATGGGTATAAAACTCCACAATTACATTAGGGCATAATTCATCATGCTGTGAGATCCAAAACTTCAGTCACTATAATTTTCAGAAACAATGTTGAGTTTTGGGTGGGATTATGTGTGGCTGAAAATGTTAATGTCCTCATTCCACTTTCCAACCTGCCGTAATACTCATTGTCGTTATTACAAATAGAATCCTTAAATACACAAACTAAATGTTGTTATGCTTGCAGCACATTCCAATATGGTCATTTTATTGTAAAAATGTTGTTTGCAAGCTGAGAAGGTGCAAATATCCTTTAAGTCACACGCACACACGAGCACACACATACACACACACACACACACACACACACACACACACACACACACACACACACACACACACATGCGTGCGCGCACACACACGCACATACACACGCACACATGCACACACACACTGCTGCATGCTTGACATCAATGATGCATCATGTTTCCATTCTGCTAATTCTAGCCAGTAGTCACTCATTTCTGGCTGACTGCTACTTAACTGAATGTATTGCAAGCTGTAAAGTCCGTAGGGTATAAAGCTAGAAGAAGAGAAAAGAATTTCATAGAAATATGAGATGTCAGTATGAAATGGCTGCCATGGAGCCTTTGGCTTAGAATGCAGACTGTGATACTTCTTTCACTATTAATTAATTAAATTAATTAATTTATTTGTCTTTGTTACTGGGGGAAAGTCCAACCGGACAGAGCCCATTTTCAGTGGAGGCCCGGGGAAAAAAGCTCCACCACAGTACATTTATATTAACAAGTGAATTTCAAACAGTTCTCACAAAACAATAGTTACATTTCTTATGAAACAACAAAAATAATTACAAGACAGATATATACAGTAAGATATTTACATCAACAACTGTAAGTCTATACATTTGTTTCACCTGCAAAATCTTGCAGAAGTAAATGGATTGTTACTGCGGAAGGGAAACATTATTGTAAAGAAATTTACTGCTTTCATTTCAGTAAAGAAAGGTTTGCAAGGAGTTTAAGATATGTAATGAAGTTAGTTATAAAATTTTGTAGGAAGGAACATTTTAGTATTGTACAGGTTTGTAAAGAGTATGAGAGATATATTGAAGTAAGTTATAAAATAATGCAGGAGGGATGAAGATATTAGTATTATATAGGAGGATAGTGGTAATGCCATATGACTGAGAGAGCGTGGTATACGATTAGTTTGTGCAGGAGGATAGTGTTGGTAATACCATATGAATGAGAGAGCGTGGTACAGGATTAGTTCTGTTTGTACAGGAGGATAGTGGTAATACCATATGACTGAGAGAGCGTGGTATATGATTTGTTCTACTTGTATAAAAGGATAGTGGTAATACCATATGACTGAGAGATTGTGGTATAGGATTAGTTCTGTTAGTACAGGAGGATAGTGGTAATACCATAAGACTGAGAGAGCGTGGTATAGGATTAGTTCTGTTTGTACTGGAGGATAGTGGTAATACCATATGACTGAGAGAGTGTGGTATATCATTAGTTCTGTTTGTATAGGAGGATGGTGGTAATACCATATGACTGAGAGAGCGTGGTATAGGATTAGTTCTGTTTGTACAGGAGGATAGTGGTATTACCTTATGACTGAGAGAGCGTAGTATAGGACTAGTTCTGTTTGTAAAGGAGGATAGTGGTAATACCATATGCCTAAGAGAGCATGGTAAAGGATTAGTTCTTTTTCTATAGGAGGAGAGTGGTAATACCATATGACTGAGAGAACGTGGTATAGGAATACTTCTGTTTGTACAGGAGGCTAGTGGTAATACCATATGACTGAGGGAGCTTGGTATAGGATTATTTCTGTTTGTATAGGAGGATAGTGGTAATACCATATGACAGAGAGCGTGGTATAGGATTAGTTCTGTTTGTAAAGGAAGATAGTTGTAATACCATATGACTGACTGAGCGTGGTATAGGATTAGTTCTGTTTTTATAGGAGGATAGTGGTAATACCATATAACTGAGAGAGCGTGGTATAGGATTAGTTCTGTTTGTTTAGGAGGATAGTGGTAATACCATATGACTGAGAGATTGTGGTTTAGGATTAGTTCTGTTTGTATAGGAGGATGGTGGTAATACCCTATGACTGAGAGAGTGTGGTATATCATTAGTTCTGTTTGTATAGGAGGATGGTGGTAATACCATATGACTGAGAGAGTGTGGTATAAGATAAGTTCTGTTTGTATAGGAGGATGGTGGTAATACCATATGACTGAGAGAGTGTGGTATAGGACTAGTTCTGTTTGTATAGGAGGATGGTGGTAATACCATATAACTGAGAGACTGTGGTATAGGATTAGTTCTCTTTATATAGGGGGATGGTGGTAATACCATATGATTGAGAGAGCATGGTATAGGATTAGATATGTGTGTATAGGAGGATAGTGGCAATACCATTTACGTAAGAGAGCATGGTATAAGATTAGTTCTGTTTGTACAGGAGGACAGTTGTAATACCATATGACTGAGAGAAAGTGGTATAGGATTAAGTGATACTACCATATGACTGAGAGAGCATGGTATAGGAATAGTTCTGTTTGTACAGGAGGATAGTGGTAATACCATATGACTGAGAGAGCATGGCATAGGATTAGTTCTATTTGTACAGGAGGATGGTGGTAATACCATATGACTGAGAGAGCGTGGTGTAGGATTAGTTCTATTTGTACAGGAGGATGCTGGTAATACCATATGACTGAGAGAGCGTGGTGTAGGATTAGTTCTGTTTGTACAGGAGATAGTGGTAATACCACATGACTGAGAGAGCATGGTATAGGATTAGTTCTGTTTGTATAGGAGGATAGTGGTAATACCATAAGACTGAGAGAGAGTGGTATAGGATTAGTTCTATTTGTACAGGAGGATGGTGGTAATATCATATGACTGAGAGAGCGTGGTATAAGATTAGTTCTGTTTGTACAGGAGGATAGTGGTAATACCATATGACTGAGGGAGCTTGGTATAGGATTAGTTCTGTTTGTATAGGAGGATAGTGGTAATACCATATGACAGAGAGCGTGGTATGGGATTAGTTCTGTTTGTACAGGAGGATAGTGGTAACACCATCTGGGAGAGGGTGGTATAGGATTAGTTCTGTTTGTAAAGGAAGATAGTGGTAATACCATATGACTGACAGAGCATGGTATAGGATTAGTTCTGTTTTTATAGGAGGATAGTGGTAATACCATATAACTGAGAGAGCGTTGTATAGGATTAGTTCTGTTTGTTTAGGAGGATAGTGGTAATACCATATGACTGAGAGAGTGTGGTATAGGATAAGTTCTGTTTGTATAGGAGGATAGTGGTAGTACCATATGACTGAGTGAGCATGGTATAGGATTAGTTCTGTTTGTACAGGAGGATAGTGGTAATACCATATGACTGAGAGAGCATGGTATAGGATTAGTTCTGTTTGTACAGGAGGATAGTTGTAATACCATATGACTGAGAGAGCGTGGTATAGGATTAGTTCTGTTTGTACAGGAGGATAGTGGTAATACCATATGACTGAGACAGCGTGATATAGGATTAGTTCTGTTTGTATAGGAGGATAGTGGTAATACCATATGACTGAGAAAGCGTGGTATAGGATTAGTTCTGTTTGTCCAGGAGGATAGTGGTAGTACCATATGACTGACAGAGCGTGGTACAGGATTAATTCTGTTTGTACAGGAGGATAGTGATAATACCATATGACTAAGAGAGCGTGGTACAGGATTAGTTCTGTTTGTACTAGAGGATACTGCTGGTAATGTCCTATGACTGAGATAGCATGGTATACAATTAGTTCTGTTTGTACAGGAGGATAGTGCTGGTAATACCATATGACTGTGAGAGCGTGGTATAGGATTAGTTCTGTTTGTACAGGAGGATAGTGGTATTACCTTATGACTGAGAGAGTGTGGTATAGGATTAGTTCTGTTTGTAAAGGAGGATAGTGGTAATACCATCTGCCTAAGAGAGCGTGGTAAAGGATTAGTTATTTTTGTATAGGAGGATAGTGGTAATACCATATGACTGAGAGAACGTGGTATAGGATTAGTTCTGTTTGTACAGGAGGCTAGTGGTAATACCATATTACTGAGAGAGGGTGGTATAGGATTAGATCTGTTTGTACAGGAGGATAGTGGTAACACCATATGACTGAGAGAGCGTGGTATAGGTTTAGTACTGTTTGTAAAGGAGGATAGTGGTAATACCGTATGAGTGAGAGAGCATGGTATAGGATTAGTTCTGTTTGTATAGGAGGATAGTGGTAATACCATATGACTGAGAGAGCGTGGTATAGGATTAGTTCTGTTTGTACAGGAGGATAGTGGTAATACCATATGAAAGAGAGACTGTGGTGCAGGATTAGTTCTGTTTGTATAGGGGATAGTGCTGGTAATACCATATGACTGAGAGAGCATGGTACAGGACTAGTTTTTTTTGTACAGGAGGATTGTGGTAACACCATATGACTGAGAGAGCGTGGTATAGGATTAGTTTTGTTTGTACAGGAGGATAGAGGTAATACCATATGACTGAGAGAGTGTCGTGTAGGATTAGTTCTTTTTGTATAGGAGGATAGTGGTAGTACCATATGACTGAGAGAGCGTGGTATAGGATTAGTTCTGTTTGTACAGGAGGATAGTGGTAATACCCTATGTCTGAGAGAGTGTCATATAGGATTAGTTCTTTTTGTACAAGAGGATTGTGGTAACACTATATGACTGAGAGAGCGTAGTATAGGATTAGTTCTGTTTGTACAGGAGGATAGTGGTAATACCATATGACTGAGAGAGCGTTGTATAGGATTAGTTCTTTTTGTATAGGGGGATAGAGGTAGTACCATATGACTGAGAGAGCCTGGTATAGGATTAGTTCTGTTTTTACAGTAGGATAGTGGTAATACCCTATGACTGAGAGAGTGTTGTATAGGAATAGTTCTTTTTGTATAGGAGGATAGTGGTAGTACCATATGACTGAGAGAACGTCGTATAGGATTAGTTCTGTCTGTATAGGAGGATGGTGGTAATACCATATGACTGAAAGAGCATGGTATAGGATTAGTTCTTTTTGTACAGGAGGATACTAGTAATACCTCATGACTCTGAGAGCGTGGTATAGGATTAGGTCTGTGTGTATGGGAGGGTAGTGGTAATACCATGTGACTGAGAGAGCGTAGTATAGGATTAGATCTGTTTGTACAGGAGGATAGTGGTAATATCATATTACTGACAGAGCGTGGTATATGATTATTTCTGTTTGTATACCAGGATGGTGGTAGTACCATATGACTGAGAAAACGTGGTATAGAATTAGTTCTGTTTGTATATGAGGATAGTGGTAATACCATATGACTGAGAGAGCATTTTATAGCATTAGTTCTGTTTGTATAGGAGGATAGTGGTAATACCATATGACTGAGAGAGCGTGGTATAGGATTAGTTCTGTTTGTACAGAAGGATAGTGGTAATACCATATGACTGAGAGAGCGTGATATAGGATTAGTTCTGTTTGTATAGGAGGATAGTGGTAATACCATATGACTGAGAAAGCGTGGTATAGGATTAGTTCTGTTTGTCCAGGAGGATAGTCGTAGTACCATATGACTGAGTGAGCATGGTATAGGATTAGTTCTGTTTGTACAGGAGGATAGTAGTAATACCATATGACTGAGAGAGCATGGTATAGGATTAGTTCTGTTTGTACAGGAGGATAGTTGTAATACCATATGACTGAAAGAGCGTGGTATAGGATTAGTTCTGTTTGTACAGAAGGATAGTGGTAATACCATATGACTGAGAGAGCGTGATATAGGATTAGTTCTGTTTGTATAGGAGGATAGTGGTAATATCATATGACTGAGAAAGCGTGGTATAGGATTAGTTCTGTTTGTCCAGGAGGATAGTGGTAGTACCATATGACTGAGAGAGCGTGGTACAGAATTAGTTCTGTTTGTACGGGAGGATAGTGATAATACCATATGACTAAGAGAGCGTGGTACAGCATTAGTTCTGTTTGTACAAGAGGATACTGCTGGTAATGTCCTATGACTGAGAGAGCATGGTATACAATTAGTTCTGTTTGTACAGGATAGTGCTGGTAATACCATATGATTGTGAGAGCGTGGTATAGGATTAGTTCTGTTTGTACAGGAGGATAGTGGTATTACCTTATGACTGAGAGAGCGTGGTATAGGATTAGTTCTGTTTGTAATGGAGGATAGTGGTAATACCATATGCCTAAGAGAGCGTGGTAAAGGATTAGTTCTTTTTGTATGGGAGGATAGTGGTAATACCATATGACTGAGAGAATGTGGTATAGGATTAGTTCTGTTTGTACAGGAGGCTAGTGGTAATACCATATTACTGAGAGAGGGTGGTATAGGATTAGATCTGTTTGTACAGGAGGATAGTGGTAACACCATATGACTGAGAGAGCGTGGTATAGGTTTAGTTCTGTTTGTACAGGAGGATAATGGTAATACCGTATGAGTGAGAGAGAGTGGTATAGGATTATTTCTGATTGTACAGCAGGATAGTGGTAATACTCTATGACTGAGAGAGCATGGTATAGGATTAGTTCTTTTTGTATTGGAGGATAGTGGTGATACCATATGACTGAGAGAGCATGGTATACGATTAGTTCTGTTTGTATTGGAGGATAGTGGTAATACCATGTGACTGAGAGAGCGTGGTATAGGATTAGTTCTGTTTGTACAGTAGGATAGTGGTAATAACATATGAAAGAGAGACTGTGGTGCAGGATTAGTTCTGTTTGTATAGGGGATAGTGCTGGTAATACCATATGACTGAGAGAGCATGGTATAGGATTAGTTCTGTTTGTACAGGAGAATAGTGGTAATACCATATGACTGAGAGAGCGTGGTATAGGATTAGTTCTTTTTGTACAGGAGGATAGTGGTAATACCCTATGACTGAGAGAGTGTCGTATAGGATTAGTTCTTTTTGTATAGTAGGATAGTGGTAATACCATATGATTGCGAGAGTGTGGTGTAGGGTTAGTTCTTTTTGTACAGGAGGATAGTGGTAATACCATATGACTGAGAGAGCGTGGTATAAGATTAGTTCTGTTTGTACAGGAGAATTGTGGTAATACCATATGACTGAGGGAGCTTGGTATAGAATTAGTTCTGTTTGTTTAGGAGGATAGTGGTAATACCATATGACAGAGAGCGTGGTATGGGATTAGTTCTGTTTGTACAGGAGGATAGTGGTAACACCATATGACTGAGAGAGCGTGGTATAAGATTAGTTCTGTTTGTTTAGGAGGATAGTGGTAATACCATATGACTGAGAGAGTGTGGTATAGGATTAGTTCTGTTTGTACAGGAGGATAGTGGTAATACCATATGACTGAGAGAGCGTGGTATAGAATTAGTTCTGTTTGTACAGGAGGATTGTGGTAACACCATATGACTGAGAGAGCGTGGTATAGGATTATTTCTGTTTGTACAAGAGGATAGTGGTAATACCATATGACTGAGAGAGCGTCGTATAGGATTAGTTCTTTTTGTATAGGAGAATAGTGGTAGTACCATATGACTGAGAGAGTGTGGTATAGAGTTAGTTCTGTTTGTAAAGGAAGATAGTGGTAATACCATATGACTGAGAGAGCGTGGTATAGGATTAGTTCTGTTTTTATAGGAGGATAGTGGTAATACCATATAACTGATAGAGCGTGGTATAAGATTAGTTCTGTTTGTTTAGGAGGATAGTGGTAATACCATATGACTGAGAGAGTGTGGTATAGGATTAGTTCTGTTTGTACAGGAGGATAGTGGTAATACCATATGACTGAGAGAGCGTGGTATAGAATTAGTTCTGTTTGTACAGGAGGATTGTGGTAACACCATATGACTGAGAGAGCGTGGTATAGGATTATTTCTGTTTGTACAGGAGGATAGTGGTAATACCATATGACTGAGAGAGCGTCGTATAGGATTAGTTCTTTTTATATAGGAGAATAGTGGTAGTACCATATGACTGAGAGAGTGTGGTATAGAGTTAGTTCTGTTTGTACAGGAGGATAGTGGTAATACCATATGACTGAGAGAGTGTGGTATAGGATTAGTTCTTTTTGTATAGGAGCATAGTGGTAATACCATATGACTGAGAGAGCATCGTATAGGATTAGTACTTTTTGTATAGGAGGATAGTGGTAGTACCATATTACTGAGAGAGTGTGGTATAGGATTAGTTCTGTTTAGGCTGCCTGTTTCAGATTAGTGTATCTAGAAGGTTTATAACTTAGGTATACATTAGATGCATGAGAGGGGTAGAGCAGTGGGTGGCGGCACTTAGAAAATGAAAAAGATGAGAAGTGATGTTTAAGGGGAGGTCAAAAGGGATACATTAATTCAAATGCTGTAGGGAAAGTCATTAGGGATGTAAAAATTCAAGTAGAAGAGGGCAAAAATTTTGTGATAAACAAAAAGATGTTTGTGCTTTGCTATAGGTCTCAGCCTGGTGATGGACATGTGCATGACCACGACTGGGTAAGGTATTGTCCTGGTGAAGGACATGAGCATGACCTGGCCTGGGTAAGGTATTGTGTGAGCTGGAATTTATAGCTTGGGAATTTGTTAATCATTTTTTATGCAAGGATGGTGTTCCAGAGCCTGGAGATGAAGCAAGAGTCTAGTGAGTCCCCCAATTTATTAATGAGTCCCCCAATTTATTAGTGAGTCTCCCAATTTATTATTGGCTTTAGTAGTGCTTAGTAGAAATTTATCACCAGAACGAAGGTCCCTTGTGGGTATGTAGGGCAATGATATATTTTTAATGCAGGACATTGTTCAAGAGACTATGTCAGTTTGCGTGCCATAATTAGCTGAGAGTGTTACATAGTCATTAAGCTTTAGCCAGTTTAGCTGCTTTAAGGCTTGGCGGTGATCAGCTCGGTGTGTTGTGTTGGTAGCAAATTTATCTACTTTTAAAGTTTGTTTTTGCTTAGTTTAACTGGTAGGCTACACACTCAAGTGTGCTAGCCGAATTAAAGCACTTACTGTGTTTCTGTACCTAATTTCTGCTACTTTGTAAAAAAAAAAAAAAAAAATCTTTGTTTCCCACCTTTACTGAACTAGAATAGTCTAGTCTTCAGGTATTGCTGATATCTGGGCTGTGTCATAGTTCCTGTGTTGCCCATATCCTTATTTGGATAGGAGGAAGCTTCTTTGTTCACCAGTGAGAGTGGGGATCTCTGAGCAGCCTATCTGTCCCTTGAGGAGTGGTTCCAGCCCAGTGACCTGTAGCTTATTGGCCGTTTTGGGCCATTTCCTATCTCCTTCTAACCCCTTGCTTTAAAGCCAGCTTTAGCGCACTTGTGCGCTTGTAATTTAAAGTTTGTCCTGTTTGTTGCATTTACCTGTTGAGGCTACACACTCAAGAGCACTAGCCTGTGTTACATATTTATTGCATTTTTCTGCTGTTTGTTGCAAAAAAGAAAAAAAAAATTATCCTTGTTTCTTATCTTTCCTGACCTAGAGTAGTCCAAATACAGGCTTTGCTGTATTCTGGACTTTTGGAAAGTTCCTGTGTTGCCCATTTCCTTTCTTGGATAAAGGGAGGCTTCTTTGTTCACCTGTGGCAGTGGGGAGCTTAGGGCAGCCTATCTATCCCTGAAGGAGTGTTCCCAGCACAAGAATCTGGTAGTCTATTGGCTGTTTTGGGCCAATTTCTAGCTCTTTCAAGTCCCCCTGTATAAAACCCACTTTGGCGCGGTTTGTGCACTTGTTACTACTCAGCCAAGCTCCTCGTGGTCCTGCAGAGTGGTGCCAGCAGCAGAGAGGCTAAAAGAGCGACTGCTAACCTGATAAGTGTTTTTTTCCTGCTACTACCTGGGCGACTGTCCGGTCTTGCTAAACTGCAAGTATTTCTGCTTCTTGAACTGTTTTAAACTGTTTAAAGTTGTTTTTGCACCTGTACTTTTAAAGTTTGCCCTGTTTGTTGCATTTACTTGTTGAGGCTACACACTCAAGTGCGCTAGCCTGTGTTACATATTTATTGCACTTTCCTGCTGTTTGTTGCAAAAAAGAAAAAAGAAATAAACAAAAAAGTTATCCTTGTTTCCCATCTTTCCTGACCTAGAGTTGTCCAAAAACAGGCTTTGCTGTATTCTGGACTTTTGGAAAGTTCCTGTGTTGCCCATTTCCTTTCTTGGATAAAGGGAGGCTTCTTTGTTCACCAGTGGCAGTGGGGAGCTTGGAGCAGCCTATCTATCCCGGGAGGAGTGTTCCCAGCACAAGAATCTGGTAGTTCCTGTGTTGCCCATTTTCTTTCTTGGATAAAGGAAGGCTTCTTTGTTCATCAGTGGGAGTGGGGAGCTTGGAGCAGCCTATCTATCCCTGGAGGAGTGTTCCCAGCACAAGAATCTGGTAGTCTGTTTGTTGCAAAAAAGAAAAAAAAAATTATCCTTGTTTCCCATCTTTCCTGATCTAGAGTAGACCAAATACAGGCTTTGCTGTATTCTGGACTTTTGGAAAGTTCATGTGTTGCCCATTTCCTTTCTTGGATAAAGGGAGGCTTCTTTGTTCACCAGTGGCAGTGGAGAGCTTGGAGCAGCCTATCTATCCCTGGAGGAGTGTTCCCAGCACAAGAATCTGGTAGTCTATTGGCCATTTTGGGCCAATTTCTAGCTCTTTCAAGTCCCCTGTATAAAACCCGCTTTAGCGCGACTTTGCATGATTTTGCGCATGCTTAATTGGGTTTAAACCATTCTCGGCTCCACAAAGTCTGCTCTTCACTTTTTCCCTTAGAACTGATCTAGTTCTCATAATAAACACCCTATTCCTACTCTAAAGCCTAGCACTTGCTCACTAAAGCAATTATATAAGTCAGCACTAAAAAATTAAAAGCACTACACCCTCACAAACTCCCCTTGAGTACTTTGTTCCCCATTGGCCCTTTTTTCAATTATAAAGGAATTCCCAATACTATTCTAGCATGTCCAAAGGTCAGTTGTCAATCTCCTCTCTGGTCCAGCTGGTGAATCTGGGAATCTTGAGGCAATGTTACAACTCCCTCATGTACACAGACAACCCTCTCCTCCTCCCAAAAAATTCCAACACATGTGAGAGATGCAACCATATAGCCAAACTGGAGGCTAAGCTCTCTCAACTCAGTACTGGCGTAACCAGTCAGGAGGAGAAGGAAACCACACTCACTACAATTCCAGTCTCGCATAGACCTACCATGACAGCAAACCAAACACATAAACACACAAAAACATACTCGGAGGCTCTAAATAAAAATCTGCCTAAGCAGCAGAGACCTCCAAAGCAGACACCCAAGCAACCACTACCCCAAAACAAAACACGTGCAACACATAGCTCACAAAGCCAGTGTGCCGAACAGTCACAGCACTTAAGGCTAAACAACACACCTGATACACTTGTAATAGGTGACTCTATCATCAGGCACACTGACATCCCGCTCACCAAGCTGAACAAGGAGAAGGTCACAGTGAGCTGCCTGTCGGGCACTAGGATCCACCACATAACACAAGCACTCAGGTCACTCTAAGGCAAGTACAAACATGCTGGTGTGAATGACCTGAGACGTACCTCCCTGGACTACATGAAAAGAGACATAGAGGAGCTCTCTGAGCATGTAGCCCAGGCCGGTATGACCCTGACCTTGAGTAGCATCTTACCCTCACCAAGAATGATGCCACAATATGAAGACAAAATGATCAATTTCAACAATTGGCTTAAGTATTGGTGTCATTCAAAGGGGATCCAGTGCCTGTCTGCCTGGGATGACATGCTCGACAAGCCACGATGCTTCGCTAGGGATGGCTTGCACCTGTCACCCCTGGGCTTTCGGATATTGGCAAAGGCTCTTGCCACCCCCATAGTGCCTTTTTTAGGCAAGGCTCAAAAGACAAACCCACCTCCATAGGTATCACAAGGGATAAGAAACTAAGAGTAATGCTACTCAACGCCAGAAGTCTAAACCTCAAGATGCACGCACTCGAAACTCTCCTTAGCATGGAGAACATCGATATCTGTGCAGTAACAGAAACCTGGTTCAAGGCTCCCGAGAGCACCCCAGCACTACCAGGTTATACCTCATACCATGTTTTTTGGCCCCAAAACTTGGACCAAACCACAAAAGGAGGGGGAGTATCAATATTCGTCAAAGATACCCACACCTCCAGGTTGGTGGCAAAGCACGAAGCATCAGAGACTATCCATGTGCAACTAACAGTGGGTAAAACTGCCTTCCAGTTTATAGCCTGCTACAGACCACCCTCCCAAACCCAGGAACCCAACTCCGCCTTCCTGAGAACACACGAAAATATGAAGGTCTCTCCAAACACCATTATATTGGGCGACTTCAACTACCCTAACATAGACTGGGAGCATTACTCTAGCTCCAACACCCTAGCCCAAAGGTTCCTAGAATTTATAAACTCAAATGCTATGGAACAACTTGTTGCCACTCCCACAAGAGGGGAAAACATACTGGACCTGATCATCACCAACATGGGGACTCTATGCTCCAGACCAGAAGTGTATCCCTCACTGGTAAGATCAGACCATAAACTAATCTCACTAGATATTCACATCCCGACCCCAGCCCCTGCCCAGAAAACCACAGTGAAAAACTTCTCTAAAGCAAATTTCACAGTCCTCAAAACTGAGGTGGAATCCTTCAAAGCCCCCGGGCCTGTGGAAAATACAGTCCAGACCGCAGAATCCTTTATAAACGCATTTTATGAACACCTTCAGGAATGCATGGATCATGCAATCCCAAATAAAACCAAGACCCAATCCTCCAAAGTTAGGCGTCCTGTCTGGTGGACCCCAGCCATAAACAAACTATACAATAGAAGGAGGAAGCTACTACATGATAGAGCAAAATCCCAAAAAGGGAAGGCATCTCTGATCAGTATTAGCAAAAAACTACAGGCACTCATAAAATCGTCTAAGGCCAGCTTTGAGAGAAAAATTGCACAGGACACTAAGGATAATCACAAGGCTTTCTTTAGTTATGTTAGGTACCTGGGTGGGAATTCCCAGATATGCTCAGAATTAGTCCAAAATGACAAAAAATACACCGAACCCACAGACATTGCCAACATCCTAGCTGACAGGTTCAGTGCAAACTTCTCCCCCCCTTCCCCAACAAAAGGGCAAATATCTATCCCAGCAGAGTGCTGCCCCCTTGACATCTCAGATGCTCAGGTAAGAGCTTCCCTCTCCAAAGCAAAAACACAGCATCAATGGGACCAGACGGTGTCCCGGGCTGTGTCCTACATGAACTCCAAGAAGAACTAAACCCAAACATAAAACTACTGTTCAATCTCAGCTTTACTACAGGATATGTACCCAAAGAGTGGCGTACAGCAACAGTGGTCCCTCTCCACAAAGGTGGTGCCTCAACGGATCCTGGAAACTATCGCCCCATAAGCTTGACTAGCTTGGTCTGCAAAGCTATGGAAAGGATCATCATGGACCTCATAAATAAAGATATTGGGGACCTACAGACACTGGATCCTACCCAGTTCGGCTTTGTTAAGGGCAGATCCTGCCTCTTAAACCTGGTTGATTTCTTTGAAACAGTCACCAAGGCCATTGACGAGGGGAAGGTGGTCCACACAGCCTACCTGGACCTTGCAAAAGCCTTCGATACAATACCCCACTCGAGCATTATAAACCCCTATGCCACTAGATGGGTTGCAAACTGGCTCAAGGACAGAACCCACATGGTTAGAATTGCTGAGCCATGTCAGACTCCAAACCAGTTACAAGTGGCGTCCCACAAGGCCCAGTCCTGGGACCTCTCTTGTTCGGTATATATTTCTCGGAGGTACAGGCTAACACAGAAGGACTGTGGCTGACCAAGTTCGCAGATGACTGCAAACTGGGCGCCATAATCGACTCTCCAGCCGACACAAGCATCCTACAAAAGGGCCTCATAGAAACAGACAACTGGTGCCAGAGCCATGGCCTCAAGCTAAACGCCAAAAAGTGTGTAGTCATCCCCTTTGGCAAAAACAAAGTGCCCACAAATTACCACATAGGTGGTAATCCATTAAATCTGGAAGAAGTAATTAGGGACCTGGGGACCCAAGTTGATAGCAATCTCTCATTTGACAACCACGTGGCCAAAGTGGTTAGAAAAACATTTTATATAGCCCACCTAATCATGAAGGGATTCACATCTAGATCAGGGCAGGTCATCGTGCCTCTTTACTCATCCCTCATCAGGCCCATAATTGAGTACAATGCCCCTTTTGGGATGTACCTTACCAGACACATGCAGCAACTGGAAAGACCCCAAAAGTACCTCACCAAGAGGATCAAAGGGCTCAAACAGATGTCATATGCTGCCCAGTTAAAGAAACTCCAGCTCTACTCAGTGGCATACCGCCTGCTCAGAGGCGATCTGTGCCTGACGTATAAAGCCATGTCCAACCCGAATTAATGGACATGCTGCACCTCAGAAAATCCAAATCCCATCGAGCTACGCTCGAGAGACTTGAACCTCAGCACTGAAATAAATAGGACATGCTGGAGGGACAGATTCATAACCCAGAGGCTCCCTTCACTCTGGAATAAAATCCCAGTCCAGGTTAGGCAGAGTCCCTTATTGACTCTCTTCAAGAGGAATCTTGATGAGTGGATGGGAGATAGTAGGTTTACCCCGGGTATCACTTCTGTGTCACTGTTAGACAGAGGCACAGTATACTAACCTCGAAAAAGGGCATAGCAAAATTCATTTAAATTGGGTGGCGAAAGCCAAACACATTCTGGCTAGGCTTATAAATGCCCTAGGGCAGATAGCCTAGTATGAACCTATGAACCTATATCAGGAAACTAGTTTGTATCTTAGTGTAGAACTTAGGTTTGTATGGATAGGTGAGGATAGGTGAGGCAGATTAGAGGACTGGAAGCAAACATTAAACGTGTAAGTATCAGTCTTTGTTAATTTAATTTACCAAATTCTAACAATAAAATTTTGAGAAAGCCATAGAAGAAGCCAAGGTCCTTGTAAAGTGGGCCTTGACCCTGCCCGGAATAGATCTGTCATGGTGAGTATACAAAAGAGGTCTACTTCATATTCCCAAAATCCAACAAGCCTGAAGACGAAAATACCAAGACGACAATCGCAAACAGGAAAATACCAAATCAAGTTTACCAACGTGGGGACATATGCCCTTTCTCCACTGTCGTGTAATCCTGGAGTTGATGTATATAGTTGGAGGGGTGTCCACATAGGTGGGTTTTAGATAGAGTGGTTTGTCTTGGTGTTGTGTTGGGCAAGTGTTTACTTGCCCTGGGTAAACTTACATGATTTTGTATTTTTCTGTTCACAACTGTCGTCTCGGGATTTTTGTCTTCGTGCTTGTGGGATTTCAGGAATCCAAAGTAGACCCAACAAAAGGTAGTGACCTTAGACAAGCATTTAAAAATGATCTGTTTTCAAACCAGTTGTCCGTTCTTCTTACCTTCACAAGAAATAAACAATTGATCAGATGATCTGATCATCATTCAAAGGGGATCCAGTATCTGTCAGCCAGGGATGACATGTTCTACAGACCTCAGTGCTTTGCCAGAGATGTTCTTCATCTGTCACCTGTGGGATTTTGTTACTGGCTAAGGCTGTTGCCATCCCAATAGTTCTTTTTTTAGGCAACGTCACAAGAACAACATTCCCTATGTAAAAATACCCTTTAAAAACAACCTCAAGTTTATGTTGCTAAATGCTAGAAGTCTAAACAAGAAACTGCACTCACTGGAAGCAGTCCTCACCCTGGAAGATGCTGACATTTGTGCAGTCACTGAGACCTGGTTTAAGGCTGTGGAGAGCACCCCAGCTATAGCAGGTTACATTTCCTTCCCTATGTTCAGACCACAAACTGAAGGTGTGATAACTAAAGGAGGTGGTTTATCAATATTCATTAAAAATAAATGCCTCTAGATTGGTTAAACAGCATGATTCCCTTTAATTACTTCAGGTACAATTGACTGTAGGTAAGACCCATCTTCAGGTCATTGCCAGCTATAGGACCCCCTCCATGAATCAGGGCATCCACTCAGCCTACTTGGATCTACTTGAGTCAGTCAAGATAAAACCAAACACCCTGGTATTGGATGACTTTAATTAGCCATCCATTGACTGGGTAAATTATACGTGTTCTAACTCATTTGTTCAAAGGTTCTTGGACTTCGTTAACTCCAATGCCCAGGACCAGTTGGTTGACTCACCCACAAGGGGCACAGACATCCTGGACTTAGTTATTACCAACATGGGGGACTGCTGCACCACCCCCAGTGTGTGGCCATCCCTGATGAGACCTGACCACAAATCAGTCTTGCTAGAAGTAACTATAGCACAAGACCCCCCCCCCCCCTTAGCAAAAACTATACTAAAAATCTTCTCCAAGGCCAATTACAACCTATTACATCATGCTATAAATAACTTCATAGCCACTTCCCCCAGTGATCGAACAGACACCTATGCTGAGTTAAACACCAATGCTTTATACAAGCACCTGTACAATTGTATTGACTCTGCCATACCAGATAGAACCAAAGCAAGATCCTCAAGGTAAAACAAACCTGCCTGGTGGACAACTGCCATTAATATGCTATACAACAGGAGAAAGAACTTGCTGTCTAAGAGTAGGAAGGAACTGTCTCAAAACTGGAAACTCTCCCTCCTCAACTTAAACAAACAAGTACGTCTCCTAGTGAAGTCCTCCAAAGCTAACTATGAATCCAGATTAACTTCCCTAACTAAGGACGTCAACCAAGAGGCATTCTTTAGTTACATCTGTAACCTCAAAGGTAAGGCTCAGATTTGCACTGAACTCGTAGTTAATGGTACTACATATACAGAAACTGTGGATATAGCAAACCTACTGGCTGACAGGTTCAATAAAAACTTCACTCCCCTGTCCCTACCACATATAC
Organism: Protopterus annectens; assembly: GCF_019279795.1. Lineage (NCBI taxonomy): Eukaryota > Metazoa > Chordata > Ceratodontiformes > Protopteridae > Protopterus > Protopterus annectens. The sequence continues at coordinate 1,280,617,241 of NC_056746.1, read as the reverse complement.
ACCAAAGCATCCCTAATACCTGTCCCCTACCTAGTATCTCCAAGGACCAGGTTTTAAAATAACACAGCCTCTATGGGACCAGACAACATTCCGGGTTGTGTTCTATATGGGTTAAAACAGGAATTAGTATAGCCATTGAGCACGCTTTTCAGTCACAGCCTAAGTACTGGCTTCATCTCAGGGGAATGGAAAACAGATACCGTCATCCCTTTGCATAAAGGGGGTTCATCCACAGACCCCGGGAACTGTAGACCCATTAGCCTGATCAGCCTTATCAGCAAGGCCATGGAACAAATCATCATAGACCTTATTAACAAAGTTATAGGAAATCTCCAAATGCTCGACCCAACCCAGTTTGGTTTTGTCAAGGGGAGATCATGCCTGTTAAGTCTGGTGGACTTCTTCGAGACAGTCACAAAAGCCCTAGACAAGGGCAGATCTGTGAATATGGGCTACCTAGACTTAGCCAAGGCCTTTGACACAATCTCCCATGCAGGCATCATTAATATACTCACCCAGCTGGTTATCATCCCATATACTGTCAGGTGGGTTGCAAGCTGGCTCAGTGATAGAACTCTTACTGCAAAATAGGGGACTCCACCTCATCCAGCAGACCCGTAACCAGTGGTGTTCCACAGGGATATGTTCTGGGAACCCTACTGTTCGGAATCTGTTTTTCCAAAGTACAGGCTAAAACTAAAGGACTGTGGCTGACAAAGTTTGCTGATGACTGCAAACTGGAAGCAATCACTGAAATCCCTAGCGATGTCAACATCCTACAAGAAAGTCTTACGTAGACTAATGACTGGTGCCAAAGTCATGGTCTTCCGTAATGCAAAAAATGCATTATCATCCCCTTCATCAAGGGTGATTACAAGCTACCACATCAATAACAATACAGTAAGCGCACAGTTACTGGTGAGAGATCTGGGCACACAGGTTGACAGCAACCTTAATTCCAATCACCGTGTCTCCACAGTGGTAAGAAGGGCATGTTATATTGCTCACCTCATAAATAAGGTCATTGCCTCCAGAAAAAAAAGAGGTTATAACCCCATGTACTGTTCTGTCATCAGGCCAATAATAAAGTACAATGCTCCTTTTGGTATGTTCCTTTCTAAACACTTGCAGCAATTGGAGAGACCACAAAGGTTCCTTACAAAGAAAGTTCAGGGTCTTAAAAATCTGTCTTATGCGGTCAGAATTAAATCAATGTCACTTTACTCTGTGTTGTATAGAAAGCTTCAGGTCACCTGTGCCTTGCATATAGAGCAATCTCTGATCCAGCATTAATGGAAGTGCTGCACATTTGCAAGTCAAATAGCACATGGGTCAGTCGCTCAAAGAACATTAACCTGCGATGTGACAGCAAGATAACTTGCTGGAGAAAGATTTGTCTCACAAAAGTTGCCCCACCTTTGGAACAAGCTTCCTATTCAGGTTAAACAAAGACCCTTGTTGGCCATATTTAAGTACAGTTTGGATGATTGGATGGGTAACCGGAAAGTTATTCTGGGGTTTCCACCTGTGTCCCTCTTGGACAGGGGCAGTTAGGTGCTGATTTTAGTGTCTGCTTGAACCAGACACCCTTGGGAATATTGGTTGAACTTGGCTAGGCTTGTAAGTGCCCTGAGGCCATTAGCCTATTAACCTCCTATGATCCTATGATCATATGAAAGATTTAGTTCTGTAAATATAGTATCCGAGTTGTCCTGCAAAAAACACTGTTGTGCTCTTCTGGACTTTCACTTCCTAAAAATGAACATTTTCCCGTCACAGCTCTGGGGTTCTGAATTTTGGGCAACATTTGTTAATTGTTCACACATCTGCCAGGACAAGTTTTTTTTTCTCCCCACATAGCTGAGCATCAGTGGACCCTTGTACCACTATTTATTTATTGAGACTACCCACCCCTCTTACCCTCTCTTAGACTCAATCTGATTAAGGTTGGGGCCAGTGAGAAAGCTGAGGTGTCCCTGGACTACACCATATTACTGCTATGTTGTTTTCCTACTTATGCAATACTTCCCATTATCCCTGCATGCTTACCTGTAACGTCTACTGAGTAGGTATGCAATGGGGATGTGCCGGCATATCATCCCACCTTTGTGGTGACTTAATGTCCTCCAACTGACTCTGCTGAGGAAAACCTCACCTTCTGTGTCCATGATCTTCAGCTGGGATCAGGTGTGAGGAGCATTTAGGGGAACATCATGTCCCTATGGATGGACATATACCTATAATTCCACTGCTGGCACCTCAGATGCCTGAGCTGATAATTGATGCAAATCTGCCTGAACTGTCATCAGTGCTTTATCCCTCTGTGCTATCGTGCTGGTTATACACATCTGCGAGAACAAGTGAGGCATATTTAAGATCCACAGTTCTTGTTGGCTGGAACATATAATTTCATGTAAAACAACAAGGGTGTAGGTACATTGTTATTGTTCTTAACTACAGTGCATGGATCAGTGCATTATAGCACACTGCACTTTTAACATTGAGAGTAAAACTGTGCTCTTACAACTAAAGATGATGCCTTGGCTGCTTCCTTAAATATTTTGCCAAGGCAAAGGCTGCTTAATGAATGCAAAGTTACATCTATGTCTTATGCCCACGTTTAATCGCTGCAGCAATTTTGTTTTACATATTGTCTGGCTTATTCAGGTAACACAGTGCTCCACAGAACTTGTCTCACCTTGTTGCATCACATTACATTTGCCTGATGGCAGAAGGAGACAATAAGCTTTTCTCATCTGCTCTTTGAGTGCACTCAACATCACCCCCCCCCCCACTTCGCCCCCACTCCCCTCTCATTCCTTTTTACTCTCCTCATTTGAATGCCTTCATAGCCCCCCTCCACCACCCATTACAGTAGTTCACTCCATGGATCCCAACTATTTTTTTTGATGAAGTGCTGTTTCATATTAAAGGTGTACATGGTGCCTGTAATGTGCCGATTGTGTCCTTTCCTCTCTTGTCTCTTCTTCCTGTTGAGGACAACCCTTTTCCATCTCCCTGACTTGACATTCTTCATTCATATCCTACCCCCTCTCTTCTGATTGCCAGTGAGAAGAGCTTTCGATCTTTTAGTCATTGGTTAGAGTCTTTTTCTTCCAGCCCCCACAATCTTCTGGTGGTTCTCCTCTGGACTCCTTGCAGCAGTCTAGTGTCCATCACCTTATATGGCTTTATGGCTTGGTAGAGTTAGGAGGATGTACCCCTGCATTCTGTTTGCTGCTGCTACCACTGTCCTCTCACTTCTTGCTGGTGGTCCAGTCCAGATGTGATGATATCCCTCAGATCCTTTTACTACTTTGTTATCAGTAGTTTCACTACTCCCGGCTAATACTTCAGAGTTGTTCTTTCACAAGTGCAATACTTTGTGTTTTAATGTATTAAACCTCAATTGCAACCTTTCTGCTCATTTAGTAACTTTTCTAAATCATTGTTTACATTCTTCCCTCCGTCCTCTTTTGGTGCTCCAACATTATGTCTCTATGAAAAATGATGACCCTGTTCACTCAGGCGTGTCTGGAAAAAAAAACAGAATACTGGACCCTGAAATAACCTCCACCTGTACTTCACTGGGCACTTTGCTCAATCCTAACATCATTCCTCTGACCAATACATTCTTACTCCCACCACTTAACCATGTGGCAGTCCAGTCCAGTTATTTTCCCTGCTGTGACTTCTGAAGGGCATGAGTGCAAGGCCTTGGAGAAGTCCACACAGACCACATCTACTGGCACTTCATTATCAAATGTTTCCATAATTCAGTCAAAAAACTGAATCAGATTTGGTGGGCAGCTTCTTCTAGCTATGGCCACATATTAGTTGTTCTCCCTATGACTGTTATTCTGAAGGACATCAACCAGCCTTTCCATCAAGAGTCTATATGTAACTTATCTTTCCACTGCTGTTAGGTTAACAGGCTTTTAGTTCCTTAGATTTTTCTGCTCTGTTCTTGCATATGAGTACCACACTTGCTGTCTTCCTAGTCACTAGGTAATTAGGCAGTGACCACTGAGGCACCACATCTAGTCCATTTTTTTTAGCCAGTTTAATCTGTACTGCCCCTCCCAGTCCTGGTGTCTATCAGCTTCTGCCTGCCCTATCTACCTTACAGAATGACACTTCCCCTTGCTTTTCTAAAGACTGAAGATAAGTATTCATTCCTTTTGTCTCCCTGACTCTTTTCGTGACCTCCCTTCATGCTTTCAGCTATACAATCCTTCCTTTTCTCCTATTCCTCCTTTCAGTTGAACATGAAAGAAGCCTGTCTTCCCTCTCCTGACCCCTTCTAAAAATCCTTTTCAATTTTTGCTTTTGGTGCTAGCACCTCCTTTGCTGCCTTCTAGCTTGCATCAATGTACCCTGCCCACTCCTTTACCTCCCCATTCCATACCTTGGATGCTCTGTCTTTTACATTAATCACTACCCTCATTTTCCTGTGTAGCTACACTAGCCTTATCTGCTTTTTACCTCCCCTTGCTCATAGGTTCATAGGTAAGTACTAGGTTAGATGCCCTTGCAGGCCATTTTAAGCCTAGCTAATTTTCCTTCAAATGTGAGAATCAAACCCTGTACCTTGTGTCTGTGAGTTAAGACCTTAACTAGTATGCCAAAGCTCAACTCCAGAGTTGGTCAGGGCATTTCCCCTACTCTTGATAAGTATTGTGGGATCTTTTATATCCACCTAAGCTACCACCAACACAGAAGGAGCCTTGGTTTATCATTTTATTCAAATGACACTGGAACTTAATTCATCTACCTAGTGTGGGAATATAACCTACAGCCTTCTGATTGTCCAGCACCAAAGGCAAGTTTGCTACCTGTTGAGCTACTGAGAATGCTAGTGTCTAGTACTTCTTCCAGACCCATTCTCATAGCTTGTTTACTCCCTTGATATGTCACAGTCATGTAACTCAGCTTTGATTGTCTGTCTAGCTTATCAAAAATCCTCTTCCCTAAATGCCACACCATTGCCTCTATCTAGATACTGTATTGATTTGGCATCATGTGAGCCCCTATCAACTTAGAAAAGGTTTTACCTTTGTTCTGGTTTCTGGGTAACCTGCTGATGAAACCATCTTTTGGGGAAATTGGTATGACTGTGACCTAAGTGTCCATGAACTTTGCTCCTTATAATTGGGCTTCACATGTGTGGTTCCCATGTATCTTGACTTAAGCATCGTTTCCCAGTGGGTTGTCTGGCAGTCTGGTGAACTTTTGTTTGTTGAATCTGTTGCCTAACGTCTCTATGAAACATGCTAGGATGTCATCTTGCTATTTTTTTCCAGCTTTGTTGCTGTTCTTTTGGTCATCAGTCAGCTTGCTTAGAACTACCTGTCTTCTTTATAATATGATTTAATGCCCTTTGGTCAATGGCTAATCTGAGCTTGGCTTCCTTGTTTGGCTGTAGCAACACAGATGAATGAATTCTGTCCCACTTATGGTAATGAGTTGCTTCTTGATGAAGGTGAAAAAAGACATTTAATATTTATTCCCTTCTTTGACCCAGCACTGATGTCTGCCAATAGCACAGTTAGTCCATTCACTCCTCTCATCCTCCTAACATAGCAGAAGTGGGATCCGGCTAAATTCTGCTGTAACTCCACTCTTAAATAAAAATATAAAAAGCATAGGTTAAGTGCTTTCATCCCAAAAGTACTTAGGAATTCCTCAGAATCTGAGGAAGTCTTGAGTACTTTTGGGGTGAAAGCGCTTAACCTATGTTTTTTTATCAAGTTTGTTTTATTGCAACTGGCACTACGCAATAAACGGTGTTGGATTGCTGCTTCTGACTGTCATTTGTCCTTTACAAATGGTTCTAAATTCTGCTGTAACCTTAGAGACACACCCTTTCTGTTCAGGGAGAGAATGACTATGGTCTAATGCCCCAAAAGTACTCTACCAGGGTCCCGTCCATTTTATCTCACTGCTGCACATCGGAAATGGTCAAACCCTCTGTAAATTTACAGGTAGCCCCTCCATATTCAGTGAGATAATGACATATTGATCAATGGTCTCCATGACTTCCACCTCCTCCACCGAAGAAAGTTGAGAGCCATGGGGCAAGCATCAAATACATGGCTTAGAGCCTAGTATTTTGGGGGATTTTAGTGATTTTTTTTGGAAGATTTGGGACAGACATGAAGAAGGCAAGAGGAAATGAGGGTGTCCAGCAAAGTGATTGATAGATTGTGTGAGAGAAGAACCTGCAACAGTCAGGCATCACTGCTGGAGAAGGTAGGAGAGTGGCAATGAGTTGACAGAGAGAGAGAGAGAGAGATGGTGAGAGTTGACATGGCACCCCAATCCCATGGTGAAATGGGGAAAAGAGGGAGTTGATGATGTTGATGATTTGGAATGCAAGGGAGGGGAATTCTTGACTGAGGCATTCTGGACAGACTGAGCATAACATCAAACATTACCAGACTTCCTCTGAATATCTGACACCCCATTCCCCCCTATTTTAATTTAAAGATATAATCAATTGTTTCTACATTTCCATCTCAGTTATGAGTGCTGCTTCCCTAATGAGCTCAGACAAAGACAGTCCTTTGGTGTAGCACTGGTCTGACTTCCAGGTCTGCCCTATTCTCCTACCAGTCCAAAACCTTCTCCTCTGTCTACGGTCAGTCATTGTACTTCATAATAATCTGCTTCCTTGATGCACTAGCCATTAGAACTGGTAGTTTTGAGAATGCTACCTCCAGCCATCTGTCCTGGCATCTCTCCATCACTTCCCTCAGCCTGCATGCTACTGTTGTGGCTACACTCTTTATGTGGCAGGCATGCACACCTGTATGTGAATAAATGCATTTTGGGAAGCATGGCTTACCTGGAGCCCTTGAGTAAACCTGTTCCAACCACCTACTTACCTGGAGTCCTTGAGTGAACCTGTTCCATTTAAAGCTTTCATATGCATGCCTAAAAATGATTTCCTGGTTGTGATCTATTCTACAGAAAAGGAATTGCCAGATTCCAGTAAGAATGCAGCTCTTCTTGTCTTGATGCTGAAAAGAGAGAACATTCTATACACATCTAAATATTGCAACAATTTGTACTTTTGCTGTCATTACTTTGAAAGAACATTTTGTTCCAAAAGTGCATGTAACTGCTAAAATGCATACATTTTGGCAAAGAGAGCAGTGATAGAATTAAATAGTTTAATATGTAGCTTGCTGTATGAAATGCTCTCAGTGAGTGATTAGGGAGAAGAAATGCTGCCATACTAGCTGGTTGAAAACACCAGAGTCACCAGATTTGCTTGACCTAACCTTATTGAAAGCAATACAAGCTGAAACCCAGATTTAAAAAAAATCTGTGCCACAGTCCAGTGAGCCTTGATTTAGTGTGATCTTGCTAGAGGAAAAGTTGTTTTGTTGCATTGCAGTTTAGAGTTCCTTGTTGCTGTTTTTTTTTTTTCACATTAAGAGGACTAGATCATCCATCTTGTCACAGAAGTTGTTTGCCTGGTCTTTCTGAGTCTGGAAGCACTCCAGAAGAACTCAGTGTCATTGTTTTTGGCCAGAGGGCTCATGAGGTAGATTTCAAGTTCTCTTCTGTTGCTATAAATTAGGCACATTTGCTCTGCTCTGTGCTCATTCCACACAGTTCAGCAAAGCTTGACCTCCTCTCCAGTGACTGAGAGGTGTTTCAACTGTATCAAGGAGTTATTGGATATGATTTACTGCACTTGGACTTTATTATTTGATCACTACTGTTTTACTGCATTTAAAGAGTTTTTAAAGTAACTTGAGTGAAAAAGGCGACTGACTTCTCTAACTCACTTTCTAAACTGTTTGCATGTAAATCATCACGCTGTAGGGTGATCTAGCCAGGGAATATATTGTTTTGTTGTTGCATTGCACTCAAGGGTTTCCTTTTTGCTGTGTTTTCACATTAAGAGGACCAGATCATCCATCTTGTGGCTGAAGGTATTTGCCTGGTCTTGCTGGGTTGGGAAGCACTCCAGAAGAGCTCAAAATGTAAATATTTATTTGGCCAGAAGGCTCAGGGGATATATTTTAGTTTCTTTTCTGTTGCCTTAAATTAGGTGCGTTTGCATGGAGCTGCTCACTGTGCAGCAGGGGTTGGCAGTGCCGTGTACAGCCACAAATGATTGGACAGTAAAGTTTACCCATGTGACTAGTATTAGGGCTCTAACCTGTAACTTAATGAGGCATTACATGGAACTAAGCTTAGTGCAGCTGGCTTGTGGGTACAACAGCACTAATGCCATATCGCAGCATTATCTAACTCTACCCCTTAACCCTAGAGACCACTTTAGGAGATCTCGGTAAAACCTAGTCTGGACAACATGGATATGCAATTTCTAAATGTCTCTGTAGCCAGCTTGGTAGATATGGACATCCTGAGATGATGTAGCAATTGTTTCATATTCACGGATAGCCTTTTACTCGAATGGGAGAACGTAATTGAGAGAGATACCACGGAATACAATATAAAAATAAGCACTTTTGTTCCTTTATTTAGTCCATGGAACTTCATCAGATAACATCCATACAACTTCCTCTTCTTTATAAAAGAAAAAGTAACCAGTCAAAAGCACCAATTAATTAATTAGATCAAGTTAAATTAAATAAAGCTGGGTTGCTGTCCCAACTTCAAAAAAATTGTATTTTGTGTCCTCAAGAAGGTGATGGTGGATGATAGAGGGATAATTGGTTGTCATTCCTTATGTTTAGGGAGACACATTGGCAGATACTATTGAATGCTACTCAACCTCCAGGAATAAATGACAGAATATATATTAAAAGTTTATTAATAATGAAAGCGGACATTATTTAATGGCTTACTGTTATTACTATGTTATAATTATTTTGTAGGGACCAGGTTGAGGAGACCCTGGAGAGGTGGAGATATGCTTTAGAGAGGAGAGGAATGAAGGTCAGCAGGGCTAAAACAGAATATATGTGTGTAAATGAGAGGGAAGGTAGAGGAATGGTGAGGATGCAGGGAGTAGAGTTGGTAAAGGTGGATGAGTTTAAGTACTTGGGATCAACAGTTCAGAGTAATGGTGAGTGTGGAAGAGAGGTGAAGAAGAGAGTACGGACAGGGTGGAATGGGTGGAGAAGAGTGTCAGGAGTGATTTGTGACAGACGGGTACCAGTAAAAGTGAAAGGGAAGGTCTACAAGAGGGTAGCGAGACCAGCTATGTTATATGGGTTGGAGATGGTGGCATTGATGAAAAGGCAGGAGTCAGAGCTGGATGTTAAGATTTGCACTGGATGTGACTAGGATGGACAGGATTAGGAATCAGTATATTAGAGGGTCAGCTCAGGTTGGACAGTTTGGAGACAAAGCAAGAGAGGCGAGATTTCGTTGGTTTGGACATGTGCTGAGGAGGGATGCTGGGTATATTGGGAAAAGGATGCTAAGGATGGAGCTGCCAGGTAAGAGGAAAAGAGGAAGGCCTAAGATAAGGTTTATGGATGTGGTGAGAGAGGACATGCAGGCCGTTGGTGTGAAAGAGCATGATGCAGAGGACAGGAAGAAATGGAAACAGATGATCCGCTGTGGCGACCCCTAACGGGAACAGCCAAAAGAAGATGATGATTCCACTGGACCATCAACAATGTAAATATTATCTAGCAGTTCACTGGCTTGCAAGTTTTAATTCCAATTCAAATTGTGCACCCAGATACTGGCAAAGATTATAAACTGAAGTGTTCTGCTACTTGTAAAAGTCAAGACTTGTTATATTTATCGATCTGTAGTGCATGTCAGAGTTTCTATGTAGGAAAGACCAATAGAACATTAAGGGATTGCATACGTTGAGCATGTGTATAGTACTAATAAGCATGATATGAAAAATGCTTTGTTTAAACACATCTCAGTGAAGGGTAATGATCATGCTTTTAAGTTTTGTGTGCTTGAGTTGTCTAGAACATCTGTTAGGGGTGGTGACACCAGGACTTGGACAGAATGTATTGAAACAAAGTGGATTCTGGACCTACAGAGTAATATGGGAAAGGAGCTGAATGAATATGTCCCTTTAAGGCCTCTTTTAAGATCACGAGGTCTGAGGTTTTGAATTTGAACTGTGCTATTTACTGACTGTTTTGTTTTAGGCATTTTGATCTGAGGAAGCGACTAGTTGGGTTGTGAAAACACTAATCCTGGTTGTATTTTGCTTGTTTCTGTTTATATTAAAGTTTTGTTTTAGTTTTCTCATGGCCATGTTGTTATATTTCCTGACTAACATATCCACCACTAAACCTTTAGCAAAATCCTAACTAACATACCAGTCCAGATATATGCCCATATTACAAGGGGATACATTTGGGTTCAGTTACATGGCTAGGCTTGTAAAGGCTCTGGTGGTGATTAGTCTAATATATACCTATGAATCTATGAACATATGAATCCTGCACTTCTTTCAGTTCTTTTTCCTGAGCCGGCCTTTGTCTTTTTTAAAAATCTTTTATATAAAGTAGAAGATAAAATGTATTGGGCAGGGGTCTTCCCTTTCAGTGTGCAGAGCTATGTTTGTTGAATTAATGCAGTTGCTGGGTGCTGGCAAAATTTGGTATATATTTCTCGGAGGTACAGGCCAACACAGAAGGACTGTGGCTGACCAAGTTCGCAGATGACTGCAAACTGGGTGCCATAATCGACTCTCCAGCCGACACAAGCATCCTCCAAAAGGGCCTCATAGAAACAGACAACTGGTGCCAGAGCCATGGCCTCAAGCTAAATGCCAAAAAGTGTATAGTCATCCCCTTTGGCAAAAACAAAGTGCCCACAAATTACCACATAGGTGGAAATCCATTAAGTACAGAAGAAGTAATTAGGGACCTGGGGACCCAAGTTGATAGCAATCTCTCATTTGACAACCACGTGGCCAAAGTGGTTAGAAAAACATTTTATATAGCCCACCAAATCATGAAGGGATTCACATCTAGATCAAGGAGGTCATCGTGCCTCTTTACTCATCCCTCATCAGGCCCATAATTGAGTACAATGCCCCTTTTGGGATGTACCTTACCAGACACCTGCAGCAACTGGAAAGACCCCAAAAGTACCTCACCAAGAGGATCAAAGGGCCCAAACAGATGCCATATGCTGCCCGGTTAAAGAAACTCCAGCTCTACTCAGTGGCATACCGCCTGTTCAGAGGCGATCTGTGCCTGACGTATAAAGCCATGTCCAACCCGGAATTAATGGACATGCTGCACCTCAGAAAATCCAAATCCCATCGAGCTACGCTCAAGAGACTTGAACCTCAGCACTGAAATAAATAGGACATGCTGGAGGGACAGATTCATAACCCAGAGGCTCCCTTCACTCTGGAATAAAATCCCAGTCCAGGTTAGGCAGAGTCCCTCATTGACTCTCTTCAAGAGGAATCTTGATGAGTGGATGGGAGATCGTAGGTTTACCCCGGGTATCACTTCTGTGTCACTGTTAGACAGAGGCACAGTATACTAACCTCGAAAAAGGGCATAGCAAAATAAATTTAAAATGGGTGGCGAAAGCCAAACACATTCTGGCTAGGCTTATAAATGCCCTAGGGCAGATAGCCTAGTATGAACCTATGAACCTATAAATGAATCACACCAAATGCTACCTTTTGTAGTAACACAAAAATATGGTGTATCAAAGTGAGTGTATCCCTTCAGGAACTTAATAAGCTTATTGTCATTGATGGTTACCCTTTTGCACACATCAACAAACTTTGCTCACAGTTGATGGGTGCTAACAAAGTGCTAATTAGGTGTTCCATTACTAACTCTGCAAATGCTTATCATTAAATTACACTTTATGAGGATACAAGGACCTTAACTATATTTACAGCCTATGATGGCCTACTCAGATAAATAAGAGCTTTTAAGGGATAGGATATTAGCCTTTTAGAAACCGATGACTATTATTAATAAATATCTTCTGAGTGTTCGTGAGAGTTGGGTGATATATTATCAGAGCATTCTGCTGGTGAAGATAACACTGATTTAAGTCAACAATTAAAAACCATGGGATGTAGGTCTGCTTTTGAACCAAGGCAAAATATAACTTTTACAAGGTAAAGCTTACTTTCATACAGCATGTATGAAAGAAGCAGATACACTTGTGTAAGGGAGTCAATGGATGAAAACCAAAGGGGTCACAGAGTCATACAAAGAGGCATATAGATGGTAGATATTACCACAACAGTCACCTACTAATTTACCATAGTGTCGAGTTTTAAAAAGAATATGTGAGAGATGCAGAAAACTTAGACATCTGGCAAAACTTTGCTGTTCTGCGTAGAAAGCAGCGAACAGAGAAAGTGAAATTCCAGACCTTGCTTGCTTATTTATTTATTTGTCTATCTATCTATCCAATAATTTGATGCTTGTTGTCCGAGTAGGAACACTGGTCCAAGGATTGTTTTCAGGCACAACCTGGGCCATCAGCAACAATATAAAGAGAGAGTTGAATTTAATTCAGGAAAATTTAAGATGCAACAGTTGTAGACATTTATACATTTGTAAGCAGAAAAGGGTCATGAAGTAAATGTGATGTTAGACAGGGGCTGCATACATAGAAAGAAAACTATTTTCATAAATACAATTCATTTTGCTGTGGCCAGCATACAGTTCAGCTACATGCATTCAATATGCCTTACTGTTTTAAGTAAGATAATACTTTTGCACTTTTTTGCCCCTACGTTTTGTCAGTCATCTGTTCTTGCAGCAAATAAAATTGTCTGTACTGTTAAAATAGTTACAGGATCAGGAGCTCAATGATTGTTGATGGGGGAAGGGGGGCTTCGATATTAATGCTACCTGGACATTTGTATGATATCATTTTTGTGATACACCGTTGCAAGCCATGGATGTTTGTCTCATTACTTTAATACTTACACTAAATGCGACCTACTTAATCTTGGCTGCATGACAATGCAAGTGCAGTAGAATGAAAGTTTAGCACCAATTATGCTTTATGTAGCAACAATTGGGACTCTTTTACTTGTCATAGATTTTGTCACATCATTTAACCTGTGTATTTCTGGGAACTAAAGTCCTTAGTGTAAACAGCCTGTAGTAGAGGAATGTATTTTTCCTGAGCCGGCCTTTGTCTTTGTCAAAAATGTTGTATATAAAGTAGAAGATAAAATGTATTGGGCAGGGGTCTTCCCTTTCAGTGTGCAGAGCTGTGTTTGTTGAATTAATACAGTTGCTGGGTGCTGGCAAAATTAAAAGAGCAAATGAATCACACCAAATGCTACCTTTTGTAGTAACACAAAAATATGGTGTATCAAAGTGAGTGTATCCCTTCAGGAACTTAATAAGCTTATTGTCATTGATGGTTACACTTTTGCACACATCAACAATCTTTGCTCACAGTTGAGGGGTGCTAACAAAGTGCTAATTAGGTGTTCCATTACTAACTCTGCAAATGCTTATCATCAAATTACACCTTATGAGGATACAAGGACCTTAACTATATTTACAGCCTATGATGGCCTACTCAGATAAATAGGAGTTTTTAAGGGATAGGATATTAGCCTTTTAGAAACCGATAACTATTATTAATAAATATCTTCTGAGTGTTTGTGAGAGTTGGGTGATATATTATCAGAGCATTCTGCTGGTGAAGATAACACTGATTTAAATCAACAATTAAAAACCATGGGATGTAGGTCTGCTTTTGAACCAAGGCAAAATATAACTTTTACAAGGTAAAGCGTTCTTTTTTGGGTCAGGTTGTTTAAAAATGTACTTGCTGCCGAATGTGACTCATATTACAATGATCCGGAATGCTCGTGTTCCTTCAGATGCCATGACTTTGAAGTCATTTTTGGATTTGGCAGCCTGTTATTCAAAATGTATACAATTTCCTGGGTAGTGTCATGCCAATTCATAAGCCTTGTAGCTGAAACACAGGTACATCCTTAAGGGGTCATTTGCAGATATTCCACTGACCTCCACTTTAGGAGGTTTAAAATATTACATATTGAAGATCCCAGTTTAACTGGGGGTTTCTTGCAGTTTTCATTGAACAGTTTGTCTGTCTGACCTTTTTACTCTTTGGTTTGAATGTTATTTGGAAGCTTATTAATATCTGTCTTGGTTTTAAGCTGTGTATTTAATTATACTGTACTGATGAAGTCAGAAAAAGGCCAAAACATGGCATGTCTACAGCTAGCGGTGTTTAGCTGCAGGTGCTAACAGCTACATGCATACATAGATAGCTTAACTTTTGGGAGGTAGGGATAAAGAGGAATGTTTTTCACATATGTCCAATGGTAGTATGTTAAAATATATTGCTGTGTACTGTCTGGTCTTTCAGTTTCATTCTAGTGTGATATCAGAGTATCGAACAGAAGGTGGCGACCTTTTGGAGGTACAGATGTGAAGGCATGCTATATGTTTGACATTAGCCACTTGAAATTTGTGACTGTGGCAGGCTGTGTCTTCACAGCAATCTAACACCAGAGGGCTACACAGAAACTCACTATCTTTTTTTGAGGGGGGAAGGAAGTCTGGCACTTTTCACCGGTATGATTGGTTTATGTGTCTTTGCAAACATTTTTCTTTTCAGTTTATTGTGAAATGTTATATTGTCAGAAATAGCTTATTTCTTCTTTGAAGGAAAAAAAAAAAAGATTATTTCTTTCCTTGTTCACGTTTTTTTGTTCATGAACTAGTATCTTACAAACATTAGAAAAATGCTCTGAACCACCACACCTCAGAGCATCTATAACACCACAGCTTCTGGTTTAAGTTGATTATTTATTCAACACTTAATTACAGTGCTCTCTTGACTAGTTAGAACATGTTGATGTGTTGTCAAAATGCAGGAAAAGCAAAGTTGAAAAGGTAAAACCAAATTTCTTTCCTTACTCATGATGTTTGCTTAGGCCATTATTGGATCAAAAGGAAAAAACTCCATGATAGACTGCATACCTCTCAACTGTCCAGATTTTTGCAGAATGTCTGGGTTTTTGCCTCAGATTTTTGGTCTTTTCTGCATAAAATTTGTCATTTTCTGCCAAATCATTGAGGACTGAAGTCATTAAATAATGACATACATTTGAGATTCAGACTTCATATCCTTCAGAAAATGCATGCCAACAGAAAACCTATTGTTATATCAACTTTCTAAGTTTTTAAAAGCATTATTTAAATCTGTCCCTATTTTTGGACCTTCCCTTCTCATTACTTTATGATTTGTTCAGATTTCTAATGCTAAGAGGTTGAGAGCGATGGACATCATAACATCAAGAATGCTCATGGCTTCTTGGGACCTAGTGACCCCCCCCCCCCGATCTTCAACTTAATTCAATTGTTTCCTCCACAGTTATTACAGTGCAGTCTGCTCCAGTTAGGGTGTTTTGAACAGATGAAAGAAAAATCTGAAAGAGTAAGACAGAATGTGAGGAAAAGGTAGAAAAATGTAATATGGATATTGTAGATAGGCTGTAATTGGGACAACCAGCGGAAACTAGGAATGTGTGTTTGTGTGTATGAATTACCAGTGGGGGAGTGGGGGATAGGCACCAACGCCCTTCGCCTAGGGTACCATTTCATCTATGGCTGGCCTGCTCTAGCCTATGGCAAATGAAGATGTTGACAACTTTGGAAGGAATATAATAAAGGTGTTTTAAAGCTATGGGATAAGATTCCTGTTATGAGTGTCAGGTTAATTATATGAGCCAGATGCTTTTTTAGGATAGAGCGTTCTAGTTTCAGGAAGGTAACATGCAAGATGTGATACGCTCATTGAAATCTGTTTTTCTTTCTTTCTTTTGGGTAAGTGCACGTGTCTTTGAGTAACATATGTAATGTGATTGCAGGAACCGAAGCGAAATATGAAGAACTGGTTTTGTTGGAGGTACTTTGGCACAAATTTTGTAGGAGAGCAAAAATTTAAGTCTGAATGTTTAACTGGGACAGAATTCTATTTTGTAATATCAGCAGATATTTCAGAATATGGCATTAGGGCGTACTGATCCAACTTAACCCAGGTAAGCTGGCAGTACCCTTTGCTTCATGCACTTTGATGGTCACTGAATGGAACCCTCAGTTGTTGAGAAAGGGGTGCTAGCATATGTTTAGCCTAATGAAAGAATAAGGATTTACCTATCAGGTATATCAGCCTGATTACCAACCATTAATTATACTCCAAGCAACCAAAGGCATGAGATTTGCTGGTTTTGCTTGTCCACTGGTCCTCTTTGTTTTAATTGTGGTATTTACAGGCATTATGTGGATAGTCATGCAACTGATTGCTTATCTTGACTCCCGCTGCCTAATAAGGGCACCAGGAAATGAAGATGGTGGTGGCCTTGTTTTCATTGCTCAGTGTTGTACCTTTATTTCACTTTGCAGTTTCTTACTGTTCTTTTCCCACATTAAGTAGACAGTGATATCTACCTTACCAGTAGTTGGCCTGCCACACCAAAGACTTACCTTCTGACGTGGTCCTGTTTTATCAGGCAAGAAATCAACTTGGTACTCATGATTGTTATATGCTAAGAGGAAATTGTATACTGTTACTTTATGCTTACTCAGGGCTAGTGTAGCCTATGGAACCCATCAGGATATTATGCGAATCAGGGACTGTCAGATTGTTACTGGTGGCCATACTTGGATTCCTTATTATAGTCTACCCTCATCACATACTCTATATAACACGCCAACTTAATGCCAAGACAATCAAACTACACCAATACTACTAAATATGGTACTGCACCCTGAAGTTCCTTGGCAGAAAGTCACCATTGATGTTATTGGTGCATTTAAGTTTATCACATTAGTGAATTATTACTACAAATCCTCAGGAAACTGTAAATGACAATTGTCCTCATTTTCTGTACATTGTATCCACCCAGTTCCCAAAAGAGAGAGAGATGTCAACATGTTTTCATTTCTGTGTACTGCCGAAGAGAAAATGATACTCTAGAAAGGTGACATTAAGTGCTGAAAGAGGAGCTAATGCAGAGACTCAGAGCGCCTTGTAAACTGTTCATTCTTGAATTTATACAAAACTATAGGGATATTCTTTAGGCAACCATATGAGCCTCCCTTTTCCATCTAGCAATTGGAATAAAACCAAGGACACAGCTAGTAACAAAGGATGTCCTTACATTCACCACTGCAGTATTCATTACAAATGGAATTCCCTGCTGTGAAGCCCACTGTCCGGCCAGTTTACCAAAATCTACCATTGCTTTAAAGTATGCTGAATGTCACCTACACACTCCTTGCATAGTGTAAGGCATACAGGTGATGTTCATGCATAAAATTCCTCTGAACTTCTTTGCTGCCAGTCTGAACATTTTTTTAACCATTGGTCTGTTACCTCTGTCCGTTTTTTGTCATTTTTCTGTTTGTTGACATTCCGGTGATTACTCTTGTTTGCTGAACCATTGCAG